>NC_059511.1:6368636-6671666 GCF_905147795.1 Pieris rapae | reverse complement strand
TTCCATGTCAAAAAAAAAAGATTTTGTTTTTATATATTATTTTTATTTATATATATTATATACATACGCCCCGCCCTCTTACGTATTCTAGACAAAAAAATATTGTTTGATGTTATGGGTGCATATTGAAAAAATGATAATGATAATTTGTGAATTGTTCAAAACAAAAAACAAAAATCCATAACATTTTAATTGAGATTACTGTTTTACAATAAAATACAAACCGGTCGATTGTCATTAATTATATTTATTAAATCACTCTCCTAATTTAAATTACCTTCTACCCTTAATTTTTTATCTCACTAGGTTTAGATGGAAGAGATCGCTTGTTAGCAATCAGGCCGCCAGTTGCATCGCTTATAATTTTTTGTTATTTGCTTTTCTTTAAATATGAACTATAAATGATTAAATAAAATAAAAATTATATATACGCCTTCCTCAAACTTAATAGCAAAACTGTAATGTCCGTTTTTGTAAAACAACTCGTTCAATATCGAGTAAGCAACCCGTTATCCGGTTCATAATTATACTCTAGTATACTTATCGCTTCAATGACCAAAGGCGATTAAGACAAATGCTCATTAAATTTCTAATTATAATCTAGCGTAGGTATCTAGTTTTATATCATAGATACTCGTGTCGGTGAATTTAAATGATTTAACCTGTAAACTAGTGAGGGATCTAATATACAATTTTAATATCAACATTAATAGAGAAAGGTTTATAACAAGCATCCTCAAGTCTGAAGCACGATATTTGGTAATTTTGCAATAAAGTTATGTACGTTGCCGAATTAAATCTTTCCATAAGGTAAAAATTATTTAGGTTAACATGGAAAAAAGTCTCTTAACTAGGGTTGTTTAATGAAAATTTTTTTTATGTCGTAGTTGCCTTTATCTAGTTTCTAAATGTAAAGTTTGCTTAAAAAATCGTGATCCCTTAAAACCCGACTACAGCGTCATCGTAGTTAAATTCTTGGGCCCAGACTCCTGAGATGTTCCTTTAACCGCGGAAATAGAAAGCCGAGAGCTAGGTCGGGTAAATATGGAGGATGTTCCATCAGTAGTAAAACTATCTTGGATGGCAGCCGTCGCAAATCTTGATGAAACAAACATAGAGTGTGCACCGTCACTGCTTCCCCACGCAACATAGCTATTTATCAGCGTACGAAGTCCCCGTAATAGTGATTCCACCATTCAAATAACCTTAATATTATCCAGCCATTTTTCCTTCAGCTAAACGGCGGTGCGAGTGAACCTATATATATGTAAAATAAAAAATATATAAAGTACGGGCTATACCTAACAGTATTTATTAATTTTTCTTTCCAAAGAGAATGTGTCTTACTATCACTATTTATTGAATACCCCTTTAATTGAATTAAGGCCTTAATTACACCAAGAAATGATCACAAGCGATTTTGCTAATTCAATCAAGATGAAGTCTGCCTTAAATGAAATAAAAATTACTTAAAAATAACATTATGAAAGCCTCATTGCCATACAATTAAAATCGATTTCTTAAGAATACGAATTAACTAAGTACAAAAATACAACTTCCTAATTTGAAGTAAATCGCATCCATTGCTCACTTGACCCCGGGTGCGATGTTGCCAAGAAGACTGACTTCGTTGCCGCGCCATCTTAAATTTTAAAATATAATAAAACGCCAATTTATTATTTCTTCAATGGGCAGCGAAAAGGAATTCTTCAGAGAATCGAAGAAGTTATTTATATATAGTTTATATTGTAGTATAAACAAATAACTTCTTCTAACAAGTTGTTTACTAACAATTATTATAAATTCCAATTGTTTATAGCGCCACCTAGATTAAATGATGATTAGCTTTTGACAACAAATGTACACCGCTTAAACTAGAATTATATATTTTTAAATGTGTATTTATAAATTGAACAATACGCAAATAGAGGGTGCTTATAGTCTCATCTTATTTAAAAATGTAATATGTAGTAATAATAGGTAATATTAATTATAATAGTAATACATCACATATCAAAATATTCGAATTTATATGATGAAGTTAATTTCGATAGGTCCAAATAAGCCAATAACAATGACATGCAAAGATGTACAAGTAGAAAAGTACAAACAAAAATTAACATACTTATTATATGTACCTACTAGTGTTTTTTCATTAGTTATTTTCATATTGATTCTACTGAATTGGAAGATTATGTTTCGTAATTGGTACGATACATAATGTTTTTATAATGGAGACAATTATAGTTAAAATGAGGTACACTAGTTTAGAAATCGACTAATGTGTGCGGAAACAGAAGCAGCGTGGTGATAATGCAAACTTATACCATATTTGCGTTATTTAATTTATTCTCAAAAAATTTACACAACTATGTATTTTTATTGTGTAATTTGCAGTAAATTAACAATGCAGCTAACTTAAATATTACAACGGGTCTCTTTTCGCAGGACTCTACCTAGTTATAATAAGGTTAGGTTGGGTTAATATTTATATTAAAGATTAAAAGGCTGCTTTAAGGATCGTTGTAGAAAAAAAACTCAATTATTATAATAACCTATAATTCAATTTGAAATTAAGCATACATTCAATACATTATTATCTAAAATAAACAAGACTTACAAGACATACTACTACTTAATTTCTGTACACACTTCACCTTATTCTTAATACAGGTAATATTCGATGTATGAAAGAAAATCAATAACTTTAATGGCACTCATAGCCTACATGCATTATTTACATGCCACCAGAATTCATACTTACAATTATTTTTATTATTAACGTGTTGTAAGTGATATAACAAATGCAAATATAAATATTATTTGTTACATACATTCTTATTATTTGTACAATGCTTATGTACAGTTTTGGATTCTATTTAAATGAGGTTACAATGAAGTAAATATTAGGTACAACTTATGTTATTCGTAATGCTAAGATATAATCGAATATATAAGGGTATGTTTATTCACAATGCCTAAGCTGGAACTTCTCAAGGTACAAAAGTGCCTATTTTTTTGATAGTCTGCCGTACTGTCATATAAGTCGCGAACTACAGGTTAAGGAATTTAAAACATAGAAACATCTCAATTGCAATCACAAACACCACTAAGAAAACGCGCGTTCTCACAACCGTTTTCATATCCTTAGACCGAAAGTAGTTTGCAACGAGCTTGACGCTATCGTATTAACAATATATATATATATATATATAAAAAAATAATACACGTATAAAACTGTAAGGATATTATTTCAAGCTTGGGGAAAAAAATAAAAACACTAATCCGGTTTAGATTCGTGGACGCACAATTTGCAAAGTTTTTTTTCTAAGATCCCAAATCATTTAGAAAGATGTTCTGTACCTTTTTTTCCACAGGCAAGTTACTTAAAACGAATGCGGCTGATGTTAAATGCATTTTTGCTTTGAAGTTTCAGATTAATTAGTGATATCTAGATGCAGTATCATATAACATCTTTGGTTGCAATTCCTTGTTTTACGGAGCTCCAAGATCGGTTATGTCTTAGAAGTAGTTTGTAAAATAGTGGTGAAATTGTAGTGAATGTTAAATGGTAGATAGATTTCTTTGAAGTAAACACAATGTTATACGTTGAAGAAATAATATTTTACAGCTCTATTCATAAGTTAAATTAAGAGTGCATTTAGTCTGATTGCTTTTATGAAAAAGGAGGTTTTAATTCACTTAATATTACTGACTGATTTTAAGGTGTTTTAACATACGAAATTTAAATTGTTATATGTTTAAGCGTTAGCTAAAAATATATATAGCATAGTTTTTTGATCACATGATGAATATTTTTTAAATTCCTATTATTTTGAAAATTCTAGATTTCTACGTGAACAAAGGTGTTTACAAAGCAATCAATACATAGGTTTATGAGTCATAACCATAACACAAAGGGTCTCTCGCAATGCGAAGTACCGTTTGGCACTTTCTAAATGTACCAACATAAGAATAAGTAATTTTTTCACCGATTTTCAATTTTTAGACTTAAATATTTTTAACGCACCAATTTTTGACATTGCAACATTAGGTATTTTTTAATTTTATACTACTCAGATCCAGGTATAGGTTTTTATTATGTATAATACAGTGGAAAAATTTAATTATGTTCAGATAGATCTTGGCACTATTTAATTTTACACTCGTTAACAGAAGTGAAACAATATTGGATAATAAAGCTATCCAAACTTGTATTTTATGACATTGTATTATACATGAAATCCACATATATTTAACTTAATGACCTTCTAGCTATGTATATATTGTTGGTATTAACACAAACAGATGAGAAAACACATATTTTATACCGGACTTTCAACAAAGGTACATAAGTAATATGCGCCTGTTTCGAAAAATACATGTATAAAAATCAATAATATGAACGCAGCGGTACAAAAAGCATCGAATTTTGTGTATTATATTATTTAGATGCAGTTTTGACTCGTGCAAGACTAAATTCTTTATCCATTAACCTCGTATGACTAACATTTTCCAATAACTTGTTAGTTACAATATTTAAAATCGCATGTGTGTGTTGTTTATGTACTGTCGAACAATGATTCGCCTGTTCGTCGGGACAAAACGATTTGTTAAGATGGCACTGCCGGCGTTGGCGCGATGTTATCTGAAATTCAGAAATAGAACATTAACATCACGTGATAAAAAGACGAATAAAAGGAAAGAAGAAAGAAACTCAACTTAATTCAATGCCACTTAAAATTCTAAAAGTAAAAAGCAAAGGGGGGGTAAACGATTTTACGGGACGACTTAAAAAGGCCTTTTAAGGGAGGAGTATGCTCTATTTTTTAAACAGTTGTAGCCAGTAGATCGTATGTCCCAGAGAAGACACCCACCGGCAGTCGATTCGATAGCTCGCTGGTTCACATAAGAAAATTATAAATATAAATTCTGTTTATTTTATTGTAATAATTACTTATAAACATTAAAGATGATGCTTATCACATACAACACTACTACATGAGAAATTGTCAATGAGACCGAAACATTATAATACTAGTGAGAGTTACAAGAGCCTATTAGGTTTTATATAATATGTATCTTTTTTAATATTTACCTTGGCGCATGTCGCCCTCTCATCATATGTGGTGGTATTTCACGTCTTTCGATCTCGTCTGAGTTTAATTGTAGCCCAGCCACCAACTGCATGATCTCTCGCTCCTTTTTTAACTCTTCACGACCTGTCTCCACCTGAAATCGAAATATGAAACGACAATTAATATTTTGGACTTAAACTGATACCACAAATATAACCTATTTTTTGTAAAGGCCTTATTAAACTATATGTAACGTATAATATCGCAAATAAAACTATGTATATAGCTGTCTAAAACTTAACGAAGATATTATTTAGGTATAGTCAGTAGGTAATCGTTTATTGGACTGATAAATAAAGCTAGGTTAAAAATGTAGCTAATCTGTACACGACTGTTTAAAAATTCTCTATGAAAATTTATACAATCAGATACGGAAGATTTCCTACAAAATTTGTCTAATGACGTTCAAAGTACACGTCTATATTCAAAATAGAATAACTAGAGAATATTAATTCGAAAACGATTTCCAAAACGCATTCCTGCATATCGATATTAGACACGTTACATTGCAATACCATTTCAGAAGTGGGCCGTGAATCCTGCGATAACTGGTGCTATATGACGGCAATGCAACTACGGTACTTGCACAACGCAACACAATTCTCAATTTGATATCATTAATAACGATACGAGTCAACATTTGGTGCAATCTTGGAATGTCATTTCGGCCAGATGAGTACAGGTAAACCATTGTTAAAAATAAAGTATGGAGCACGGACCTTGTATGATCTGTTTCGCTAATTATTTTAAAGCAAAAAACTAGAGTTTTTAATATAACTAATAAGTTCCAGGTACTATAGTATATATAAGTAAAAATTCTTTAGTCTCACTTCCATAAACTACAGAGCATTATTTACCGACCAAACATCTCAATGCAGACATGTTGAAATAAAAGAAAGTGTGAACGCAAAGGTAAAAGCTGTTAATCAATTCTTGTTATATTCTGACTGGTCACTCTTATGCTAAGTATTTTTTTTATATATTATGGATTTTTGATAGATCCTCATTTTAGACCGTAACATACAAAACATTTATAAATTGGTTTTGGCCTATATTAATCATAATTTAATGTTAAATAATTATCTATGATAAATGTATTCCGTATACACTGGGATACGAATTATTGATATACAGTTTTTCTTTTGGAAACTATGACCATTCATAACCTTCTCCATTTAATTCTTAAATATCAAGGTCTAAATCAAATTCATAGTGACATATGGATATATAGATAATAATGTCTCACAAAGATTGTTTGATATACCTATTCCAGAAAAATTTGGATCATGTAACATATAAATATTACGACAGTTAAAGAAGTCATCATTGATCTGACTAAATGTTACGTATCTATTATGTAATAGGCAGGAAATACTGCGTCAAATTGTTAATTGCCCGGTTTTCTAGCTGAATCTCACGTTCAAAATGCTGGTATTTAGAAATTCGTATCAAATGTGTGAAAAAAATATGTTGTGCAATAAAGAAGCAAGGCTGGTTTAGATGGAAAGCTGAATTGCCATAAATGTCATATGAACAAAACTTGATAGCGCACAGTTAATTTTAAACTGATCGAGTACGCATTACTTTCAGATCTTGAACTGTGTTTTTATAGATATTGGAATACAGTTACCAGGATCCATCTTCATCAGCAATAAAAGTTTTTCTAAGAAAAAGTTTAATTGTATGCCTATTTTTGAAAATTGACATTGATTGGTGTCAAAAAATTTATAGATGATCACGCAAACCTGTTGGTGATGCTATTTTGTGGCGGACCTTCATCTTATTAATTCAACAGTTACGGGAAAGCATTTGCAGATTGTTATATCATACAGAATAGTTTTAATAAAGATCAGCTACCACTAGCAGAATCTCTTTTTCATTCTATCTCTCGTCGTCTCAGTAGAACATCAAGTGTATATCATTAGTAAGCTCCCGGGAATCGTTTTAACTCGGTTGATATTTTACCAAGACAATATAGCCAACGATTCATATACATAGTTTAAAAAAGTTCTTGTATTGCAATTAACTATTCTTTCCGATCTACGACGGTACGCCGGTGGCAGCATTTTATCTATTTTCATCCGATCCGAATATCTATATAATTAGTTTTATTTTTACTTAAGAATTTATGAGTAATTTCCGCGTGTATATAAAACATATAGCGTATACAATCTCATACATTAATCTTCGATTCACGTCATTCAGAAGACAAAGTTACGCCCCCCAATCGAACGAAAAGGTCATTTTTTTGGTTCATCACAGTTATAAATGAAAAATATCGCCATACGCATGAGGAGTATAAATTAAACATATAATTTAAATTTCTTCGAACATACTTAAGCGGTGGGGTTCAATTTAATATTGATTTCAAACGGTCTTTTTATTCTAAAATTGTAGACTTCGCCCGATAAAGTAAGAAATGAATACCCAATCTTGATTAATGCGTCGTACAATTATTCATAGAATATTATGTTAAAAACCATTTAATTAATAACTTTCAATACAAATAACATAATAGGTACATAAAATAACAATATGGGGGGGGTCTGGGCCTACGCTTTTGCGGTTCCCTGCACGACATGCTTGCTTTGCTTTGCTTTGCTTTGCTTTGCTTTACATGGTAGCATAGGTACAGACCTACTCTACCGCATCCTTCTGATGGGTAGAGTGGCGTGGTCTTGGGAGTAGCGCAGGTCGTTGAGATCCCCAAGGCAAGTTTGGTGGACTATCCTTCTCGAGGTTGCCGACCCCGTTTTTGGTCTAATACCCTATGTAATAGACGCAACTGAAACCACCAAGCGAAGTTTTGCAGGGATGGAGAGGTCATGTCCTTGCAAGTTCATCGTCCAACAAGACAGGACGGTGGACAGTCAATGACCTCCCGCGTGTTTGTGCCGTGCGCGGGGACCCGTACGGGAGGATGAAGGAGTCCTGGGGGTTGAGTGGCGTAGTGCGCCGGATACAGATGTGCGCTGCACACAACACACCTCTTTGGTCTGGATTTCTCCTCACACGGGAGGCTGTGGTCTAGCTAACCATGGTCAATCGGCTGTGGTATCCCATAAGCGGGCTATCGAGCGAGAGTCGGGGTGTGGGGGGGGGGCCGTCGGCGTGGCACGGGACTCGGGGTGAGTTTGCGTCATTGTCTCTTGATGCGAACAACCCTGTACTTCTTTGCTGCGTGCGGACGCGTCTGCCCTTCCACGCGCTGGCTCTATACCGGAGGAGTAGCTCTGACGTCGCTTGCTAAGCAAGGGACGTCCCCGACTGAGGGCTCCATGGCGGGTGGAGAGCTCTGACGGTGAATATTTTCCATATCACCTCATGGATAAAGAGGCAAAACAAAACAAGAAACATAACCAACATCAGACTGCACCCACGGATGCGTCTAAAACAAACAAACACAAGGGTGCGTCTCGGGACGTGTCACGGTGCGAGTCACCAGTGGCGCGATACTCTGAGACCCCCGTCTTACACACGGATGCACCCAGTAGGGCTGCGTCCATGAAACCAAAGGAGGGAGCAGAGGCCGAGGTTGCCCCAATCCAGGTGGCACCCTTGACCGTGCCCTCTCCGATGGTTTACACACCACCGCACAGGGATTTGTCCTCTGCTGCGGCCGGGGTGGCTGCGTCGGCCGAGCCAAGGATGGCAACTCCAAAGGATGCTGTAGAAATGTCGGCATCTGTAGGTGGGGCATCCGCGGCTAGATCGATGCAGAAGACCGAGGCTGCTGCGGGGAGCACGTCTGGTGCACAAACCTCGGCCTTGGATTTGTCGGCCCTGAAAACTGCAATCCAGGAACCGACCCTAACCATGGTCGTAAGCCACTCTAAAAAGCGACGGCTCAGGAAAGCCAAATGGGCGTTGAGACAGCAAAGTCTGGCTACCGATGCTCAGAAGCTACCTGAGGACCCTGGAACTGCCCCTGCTACTACCACAGCAGAAGGAGGCGGGAAAGGGGGACCGAAGCCGAACGGGTCGACTACCGCGCTCAAGCCTAGTGGCTCTGTGAGAAGTAAGGGACCTGGAGTGCCTAACATACACAACAGCACCAAAAATAAGCAACAAGCGAAGGGCAAAAAACGCGATAGGCCAGAGGAAACTGTGACACCGACTGGGGAGAGCAAAAGGGTAAAACCCAACAAACCTCAGCCGAGAGCAAGGACCTCGGGTAGCTACGCAGAAGCGGCAGCTTCCTACAAAGCAAACGAGCTTTGTGTGGCCGTGATGACCGAGCCCTTCGTGGACATGACACAAGATCAAGCGGATAAAATCCGCCTACAGATCGAGGGCAAGATTCAAGATGAACTTATGGCGGATCTTGAAGCTACCCTAACAAACGAACCCAACGACATCAGGTTCCGTGGTAAAGCCCACTTCTCCGATGGGGTCCTCAAAACTTGGTGCGAGGACTCCTTCACACTGAGATGGCTGACCGGTACCTGCGATGTCATTACCAACCCTATACCAGACACCAAGCTGGTGGTTCGACCTCAATCGGAAATTCCAAGAAGGGTACCGTGTCTACTACATGTACCAGATTTCACTGGTAACACGGAAACCCTGCGGAAAATGATTACGAGGCAGAACCGCCACCTTAACATTAGATCCTGGACCCTGACGCACGAACGAATAACACAGGACCCGATAGGTGTATCACTCTTCTTTCGTGTGCCAGAGTCTGAGATCTCAAAGATCAGAGCACATGAACGGCGTCTATACTACCTGATGGGGAACATCTACATCCGCATTTTGGAAAAGGATGAACCCTCACGGGTGACCGCGGCTCCGATACAAGCCACTACCACATCGGGGACGGAGTCAAGTGCGCCGAGGCCGCCAACGTCAATGACGGAGGTAGCTACGGCAACCGTGACACACGCCCCTATGGAGGTAGTTCAACAACCACCTTCACCGGTGCAACTAACCTCGGATGACGAGTTGTTTCAGGAGACAGGGGAGAGTGAATTCAGCGACAGCTGTTTGCGCTCCTCCCCCTTGCCGAACTGACCTTATCCAGGCCAACCTCCAGCACAGCCAAACAGCGTCGGCTTCCTTACGCAGACTGCTGGAGACTAATCCAAAGACCATCGCCGCGATCCAGGAGCCGTGGATCAGGAATGGCAAGATATGTGGCCTGGGCAGTACCGGAGGAAAACTTCTACTGGATACCTCTGTAAGTAACCCAAGAACCTGCATAATCATACCTAATCATGTACCAGCATTTATTTTAAACGAACTATGTTCAAGGGACCTCACAGCAATTAGGCTACCTAGAAACAAGCATCCAGATATCGTCCTGGCGTCTGCCTACCTACCAAGTGACGGGGACGTGCCCACTCCAGAACTCGGCCATCTGGCTGACTACTG
Organism: Pieris rapae; assembly: GCF_905147795.1. Classification (NCBI taxonomy): domain Eukaryota; kingdom Metazoa; phylum Arthropoda; class Insecta; order Lepidoptera; family Pieridae; genus Pieris; species Pieris rapae. The sequence goes on along the minus strand of NC_059511.1, from coordinate 6,661,155 downwards.
TGAGAGGGAGAAACTGGAGCTAATCATCGCGGCAGACTCCAACGCGCACCACACCCTATGGGGTAATGCTAATACCAACGCTCGAGGTGAGGATATGCTTAATTTTATACTTAGCAATAATCTTATCTTAGCAAACAGCGGCTCAGAACCAACTTTTATCAACGCACGCTCACAAACCATAATAGATTTAACCATGGTAACCGCTGGTCTGTCAGATCACATACAGGACTGGCACGTCTCCAGTGAGCTATCATGTTCGGATCATAGGTGGATCCGCTTTGCAATTAAAGGGGAGCTACCTAAACCACAACCAAGACGTATACCTCGCAGAACCGATTCGGTAAAATTCAACAGACTAATTAGTTCTGAGGTAGACAAAATAACGATACCAACCACCATAGACATACTAGATATAGACAAACATGTAAACAACGTAACGTCCCTACTCCTGACTTGCTATGAACAGTCGTGTCCCCTTACCACACCAAGGTGGGGGGGTAGGCATAACTGGTGGTGCCCCGAACTGGAGAGACACCGTAGGAAGGTCAGGAAGTTGTTCAATAGAGCATGGAACACACGGTTACCTACCGACTGGGACAAGTACACAGTCGCAAGAAGGCGATTCAAAAAACTCTTACGTACTAGGAAGCAAGAGTGCTGGAGACACTTCTGCACCAGTATTGAAAGCAACAACCAGGCAACCAGGGTGAAATCATGCCTTTCCAGAGAGCCCCATCACTCGATCGGTTGTCTTAGAAAACCTGATAACTCATATACAAAAACAGACACAGAAACTTGTGAACTACTACTGGCAACACACTTTCCGGGTTGTACGATTGCCAATGACCAGGCTTGGCAACCATACTCAGAAAGAGCCACTGCTAACTCAGACTGGCATGTAGCTCACAAAATAATCACTAGAGAAAAAGTAACGTGGGCAATCAACTCCTTCCTACCATTCAAAGCGGCTGGCTTAGACGGCATTTTCCCAGGTCTACTAAGATGGAGTGGGAACGCTATAGTAGACTATCTTGTCTCTATCTTCCGAGCCTGTATTGCACATCGGTACATACCCTTGCAATGGAGGGAAGTAAAGATCATATTCATTCCGAAGCCGGGTAAGGAGGACTATACCCAAGCGAAATCCTTCAGGCCAATTAGCCTCACCTCCTTCTTCTTAAAAACGATGGAGAGGCTAGGAGACCTGGAGATACGCAGCCAGGTATCGCTATCCAAATTCCTACACCCGAATCAACATGCCTACAGCTCAGGTAAATCAACAGACTCATCACTCCACAACGTCGTGTCTCGCATTGGCAACTCTCTAAAGCTAAAGCAGTCAACCCTTGGTGCATTTATTGACATCGAAGGCGCCTTTGACAAAACTAACTTTACGAGTATAACCAGAGCACTAGGTAAATGTGGAGTACCATCAACCCTGATAGAATGGACAAACAACATGTTAAAACAACGAGCTATACAGTTCACCGTTAACTCCACAACACGAGGCATTGTCGGCAGAGGGTGTCCACAAGGCGGAGTCCTGTCACCGCTATTGTGGAACCTAGTTGTAAACGAACTTATTACGGAACTAAATGCTGACAATCTTTATACAGTGGGTTATGCGGATGATATAGCTATTCTAATATCGGGTACCTTTGAAAGCACCTTATGCGACCTCATGAGAAAGGCTTTCAAAGTGATTGAGAGATGGTGCAACAAGCACGAGCTTTCCGTCAACCCCTCAAAAACAGAATTAATACTCTTCACAAACAAAAGAGTTCTTGGACCGTACAGACTACCAAAACTCTTCAACACAGAACTCATACTAAAGAATGAAATCAAGTACCTAGGTGTGATTCTGGATAGTAAACTTCTCTGGAACAAACACCTAGAACACAAACTAAACAAAGCAACGATCGCCTTCTATCAATGCAAAAAGATGATGGGCGTGAAATGGGGCTTATCGCCGAAGATAACTATATGGCTATACACTGCCATTATCAGGCCAATGCTGGTCTATGGAGCCCTAGTTTGGTGGCCAAGAACAGAGCTTCAAACGGCAATCACGAAACTCAGACGCTTCCAAAGGCTTGCCTTGTCCGCTGCTAGCGGTTGCATGAGAACTACACCAACTGCAGCAATGGAGATAGCCCTAGGAATCGTACCTCTGGACCTACACATACAGCAGGAGGCAGCACTAGCTGCCATCAGGCTTATGGTATTGGACCTGTGGGGAAAGAATCACTATAGTGCACACACAGCGATTCTGAACAAGGCAATAGAGTACCAACCTCTTATAGCTGCACCATGTGACAGAATCACTAACCAACTTATTTTCAACAGGAACTATCACATACAATTGAGAGAAGAGGAACGTGATCAGTCTACCCTGAATGAGCTACGTATATATACAGATGGTTCAAAGACAGGGTGTGGCTCTGGCGCTGGCATATTCTCTCTTGATCTCAACATCAACATACACCTACCCCTAGGCACACAGAGCTCGATCTTTCAATGTGAATGTGTCGCCTTAACGGAGGCAGCCAGAGCCGTGCAGCGGTTAGGAGTTAATGACTTTTGCATTAAGCTCGTATCCGACAGTGCATCCGTGCTGATGGCGCTCGGAAACAAAAAGATAAACAGCAAACTAATACTGGAGTGTCATGAAGCACTGGAGGTTTTAACACTAACCAATAGGGTTACCTTGCAGTGGATAAAAGGACACAGTGGCTCTCTCGGCAATGATGCTGCCGACGAACTTGCGAGAAGAGGCTCCGGAATGACGCCGGATGGCCCGTATCCGCTCCTTCCCTTGCCCTTCTCGCTAATTCGAACGTGGATTATCCGGAAATCCGTCGAAATCCAGAATCAACGATGGTCGCATAGTTCAGACTGCAGGCAGTCCAAAATGGCTCTGCCAGTGGTGAACCCACAACTAACTAAGCGACTTCTAAACCTAAACAGAACCGATCTCAAAACAATGATAGGGACAATAACGGGCCATTGTCTCCTTAATAAACATCTATTTGTCCTAGGCGCGACAGACAGCCCCTTGTGCAGAGGCTGTTTCAGTGCAGAGGAATCAGTCACCCACGTAGTCCTGGAATGCGAGGCTGTGGCTAAACAACGTAAAGAAATCCTCGGAACAGTGAGGTCGCTCCGAGAAGCCTGTGAAGTGCCCAGGAGACTTCTGTGCTTCTGGAAGGAGCTGGGCTGGCTTAAGTAGCCAGGGCTTTACGCAAAACGGACCAATTTCGAGTCTAGTTGCGGAAACTGAGCCCACCTACCTTACCTTACCTTACCTAGGTACATAAAAATATACCTAATAACTAACCTTAAAGTTTAATTATTAAAAAAAATTATTAAAAGTAGTCCATTTAGGCAAGGTTCCGAAGATACTGGCAGCGTTCCCCCTTTGAATAGCTAGACTAATTCTTTGTGCGAGGTAGCTGCCAGCTCTTCGTTCTCCTGTGATGTCGACTAACCTTTTTGATATTTCCCTTAACGCGCTAGGACCCCACGGACCAAGGGTCTCGACACCGAATGAATACACTGAATATTATATTATATTTGAAGATACAACGAAACTTTAAATGCCTCATTGTTGGTCTTATACTACTATATATATAGACTACGTGACAACGATGTAATATTATTATTCGTAAGGCTACCGAGTTTTCTAGGACAGGAAATACCTATTATAATAACAGCTGTCTCAAGAGTCTAAATTTAGGTTAATCAACGATTTTAATCTGTTTATTATCAAGTAAGTAGTTTTATATAATGAAAATTATTTTTTTGTTTATTATACATATATTGTTTATGTATTTAATCTGTTTTGGCTTTCTGTATTGTCTAAGTGTTTTGTCTTGTAATATGTATAAGTGTAAGCTGTTAGATTACTTATAATTAAATAAATACATAAACATAGTAACTATAGGACATGACCTTATTAAAAAGAATTTAAACACGAAAAACAACATAATTTTACCTTTCAATAATGACTAGTAACCATTTGGATTACAAGATGCAACAATACAACAGATAAGAAAAATATACTAGGTAATTGATAAAATTGAGCACAGTTACAAACTACAATTCCCACGTCATTGTTTTGTTGTGACATTTCACAAATATCGCCAGCCTTTGACACATTCATCTAATCATCATACTATCTCATTGAAGGTAATAGGTATATTTTTCATGCAATATTTTTTTTGTTTGAGTCACTAATAATTTCAATAAGAAATAAATTCACTAAGGTATATAATAATGTCGATCTTGGTGATCATTGTACACTATGGAAGATACAAAACTGGGTAATCCAGACCTCTGAACCTTAGAGAACTAAAGTGAGCTAAGAAATGTTTTAAAATCGTCTTCATTAATCTTCGGTGTCTCATAATCTAGAAAAGCTGATTCTCTAGATTCTAAGACAACTTTCGCGATAGAAATATATCTTTAAATTTTACTTACTCACTCCCTTCGATGGATCTGCGACCCAAAAAGTACCGGCGAAAAAGGGGGTTCTCCCCCTTTGTCGGGAGGACTGAAGCCAGAAATTGGCGGAAGGTGGCTCATGACAAAGAGCGTTGAAAGTTTCTCGTTTCGGAGGCCAAGACATTTCTATATACTCAATGAAAATTATCAACGCACATGCCAAGTGTTAATATAACTGTACATTTATTATATTCGAAACATTACTTTCTATTTTACCCTATTCGGTATTTAATGTTTTATATTATAAAAGCTAGTCAAGAAGAAACAAATGATTGATAATTATTAGCGTATATATAGAGGGGGTGGAATAGTTAAATTTAAGACATTAAAACACAATTTTATTATTATTACCTTTTGTGTAACGTATAGTTATTGTTAATTTGTTTTTACTATGACCATTAAAATTCTAATTCCTCATACCAAATGAAACCGTTCAAGGTAGACAAATTGACAATCAAATAACCCTGAATTATTAATATCATAAACAATACTTAAATTATAAATATTTTAAACTAAAATCTTTGACAATTAACGTGCAGTATTATATATATAATTGTCTCATCTAAACATCATTTTATAAATGTATGTAAATAAGACTAAATCGTGTTTTTTTTTCTATTTACATACAAGATAGTTTTTTAGTACATTTCATTGTCATATTGTCGCTATATCATATGTCAATTTGATGACGTTTTGTAGGTCGCTATTGTCTATCCATTCAGTATTGTAGTACTGCGCTCATTCAAGGTTATTGTGCTTTTACAGGCACAGCTGTCTCAACCCGTACTCTAAAACTTTAACTAAACTGGTTTTAAGATCTGGCAGACCACTATATTGTAGTATGCATAACGACAAAATAGTTACATCTAATATATCTATAACAGCATTACGAAAGTCTGTCATTCTGAACGTCGAGAAACTAATTTTAATTTTCGATATTAAAAGCTATCGCTATATATATATATATATATATATATATATACTAGCGGATCCGACAGACGTTGTCCTGTCTACACGTCTTTAATTTCAAAATTTCAATTTTTAATAAGCCATTTTGATGAAAATTATTATTCAAATGTTATGACAATATCTAACGATCCAGCACATGGTCACACACGATATAACACAATGATAACAAAACTTTTTTTTAATTTCGGGACAGACTAAAATTAAAATTCGAATATTATTTAAAATTTGACACTGCGCCGTCTGTCGGATCCAATGTAAAACATTCCAAAATCAACAACAACTAATAAATTGAAAATTAATTAAAAAAACATTGTCCAGCGGACAAAATTGTGAATCTAAACCATTCCCAGATCCCCTTGAACACACACAAAAAATTTCGTCTAAATCGGTCCAGTCGTTTAGGAGGAGTTCAGTCACATATACACGCACACAAGAAATATATATATTAAGATTAGTAGTTTACTTTGTAGTTTACTATTTAATCGACTGATATTGAAACGACTGCATATTGAAACCCAAAAAGGTAAATAATGAAACAAGGTATAAAAGCTGAAGTTCCAACTCGCTATGGTTTTAGCCTATTATGGTCTGTTGGGCGAAAATAATACAAGTAGCTTACGTCAACTGAACATGTCTAACAGGAGAGCAGGAGATAAAATTACACATGGGAATGTGTACAGGATATAAGATATCGTGTTATACTTATATTTTTTTTAAGTGAGCTTGCATATAAATTTGCGAGGTTGCAAGACATTTTAGTACAGGCTAATTGATATTTTAATTATTCAAATTATTTTCTATTTGCCAATAGAACCTAGATGTTTGCGAACTTTTTATTGATTTAACTGTGAAGGTAATGATTGCGACTGAGAAAGTAAAACACATAAAAAGTTACCCGTCAAGTTTCTCCCGCCAAAACTGAGAGCATTGACCGTTTGACATTCAATATTTTTAAACTGATAGTATAAATATTAAAAATCATATTCAATAATAAAATTTTATTACATTTATGGACTGCATCCATAACTGAGACTAGGCTATCGAACTTGTAATTTGTCTTGAAGATTAATAAAAATATAACTAATTATTTGAGATTAAATAAAATTCAAGTAATTAATATTTTTGTAGTACATAGCTTAACCATGTAAGTAATATGTTTATTTTGAATTTGTATATTATTAAACGAAATAATTCTTTAAGTATTGTGCTAAAGGTCGAAATAGCTAACGGAAACCGTAGGCTAGTATTAGGAACATGAGTTCGAAACTGGCATTCCAATAGGCGTGCCCACATGCCACAATCGGCCTCATTTGGCCTTACACAGTCACAATTCAACTAACCCTTATATCCAAGTCCTAAAGTCTATGTTTGCGTGTCTCAATTAAGGCGACATTTCATTAATCGCACATGTAAAAATGCAACAAATTTGTATTTACGTTTATGGTGAGCTTGCATATAAACTATGTGACCGGTCTATGCATGCAAATGAGCCTTTTGCATATTTATCACATATTACACGATACTCGATAAATAATGCAATCTCCAGGTATCGGGTTTAAGATAAGCCATTTCTCACGATCATTTCAATGGTAATTCTATGGTGTTGGTAAGCTTGAAGAATTTAGCCTTTTAAACTACCTTTAGTTAAGTTACATAAAAGTATTTTAGTTAATAATTATTTTTATTTGAAAGTATCCATACACTAGCCCTCCACCAAACTTAATTCGCGTGCTTAATCCTTTTATATTTGCAAATATGCGATTCTATTAATATAAAAGAACTTTTAAAAAATCTATTAATATATTTAATATTTTATTATTACACATTTAAATAAAACTTATTTAAAGGACCAAACGAAGTTTCTCGCCGTGAAGAAGACTAATGGAAATTTATATACTAAACATAGTTCAGGTATGTTAATCTATTTACATATGTAAGACATAATGAAAATTATGCAAAATAATAATGGTATGAATGGTATATTTAGGTTTCAATATATGACTATAGAAAGCATTAAATCACATATGCTTATAATCTATGTTGATAACGTAACACACCAAGAGATAGTTGCGCAACCACGCATGCTGACACAACTTGTCGACATAATATGCGCCCAGGCACCGTGAAGGAAATTCTTAAATACTCATTTCAATATGCCACCTTATTCACACCTATTAACGGTCATTTTTCAACAATAATTGAATGATCACTGGTCCAACACTAAATGACTTACTTCATGCCGCAAATCTAATTTAAAATAAGTCGCGCCGAGTCCTCCAATTTAATAATGTACGTGTTTACACGTTTTTTGATGACACTCTTTTTAAGAATTGTTTACGATCCACACGTAGATTATGCAATTAATTAGTTAAATGCACTTAAAGTCAATTCGTAATCTATATAAAAAAGATTTAAGCTTAAATAGTAATATTTTTTAATGTATAGGATTTTTAACTTCTCTTGGTCTTCAAAATTATTTAGCTTCGCATTCAAAAGATAGAAAAAAATTTTTTTTTCGGTGAAATATATTGGCAAAGAATAACCATCCAAAACGATAAATAAAATAAAATAGATTCTCATCTCAAAACGATAATAACTAATTTTTGCTTTAAAAATAATTGATGAAGAGACAAATTTTAAGTGATGTTCTTAGTTTGTTTATATTGGAAATTGTCAGAATTAGGGATAAAGATATGTCATATTTATTTAGTATACCATAATTACATGTTCAAAACAGTGATAGAACGTTATACATAAAACGTTTGTTAAAATTGCCGTATTTTTCTCAAGTAATATATCTACTATTCGCATGAGTTTTCTAACAAAAGCATTTTACATATTGACATTTTTACAGAAATAATAGCGTTCTATAAAATAATATACATATCACAATTTCAAGTTTATAGTGTCACATCACATATGCATATGCATGTATAAGATTGAATTTCACTTGAGTAGGCCGTGGATGGCTTTTTTAGAATTAAATTTTTATATGTAAACAGTTGGCTAGCTAGAGAAATAAAAAAAAATAACAAGTGTACAGAATAAACAAATACACTAAATGTATTGCGCAAAACTGAGTTTATAATAATGGTTTTCGTGTGATATTTAGTTTTAACGCCTTTCTGAGTAGTAGTTACTTACTAAAACTAAAAATCGTAATATACGTAAAAGCCGCATTATCTCAGAAAATAACAGAAAAACGTAGCTAATAATAAATGACAACCGCTTTCATTTCATTACAAATATAGAAAATGTGATATCCATTGTAACATCGCTTTCTATTTTTATACAGTTTTTCATTTTAACTTTAAATTCCAGATAGGAGTTATCAAAATCAATGTAGTAAGAACCTTTAAAAAAAAATTCTTTTGTCATACACGCCTTATATATAAGTATATTAAAGTTAATAGTATGTTACTATGGTTACGATGTTATTTTCGTAATAGAACCAATACCGTAACTTTACTCAGCGTTTTTTTAGTATATGATTTTCGAGAACAAAATGGATACAGTTTTGCTTAACTGTAATATTTTTCGAAATATGAGCGTGCGTGACCGAAAACGCACTATAAAGTTAAAGACCTCGCAGACAATAAATTTAATTGAATTATGTAAATCGTTACAGAATTTGGATTAACAATTCATTTAAAATAATAAAACGTAATTGCAATATATTCATACATATTTTCACAATGCGTAATTATGTAATGGAAACGATAATGTGGATAACTTTTTGATATTAATATTTAGATTCTCTGGAGAATCCTATGATCTGTGGCATAAGTTTGTTGCCAATTGCCAGTTGATAATTTTATATTTACAATATATTTTAAATATAAAAAAAACCGTTAGTAAACAACTTTATTTTTATGATGAATACAACAAATAAAATATACAAAGGTTTTCCATAAAACAGGATTGTCGCTGAAATTTGATGTTAAATAAGGTTTATAAATTCTTATTCGCTTATAATTCGCGCTTATAGATAATGTAACTTGTATCACTATAGCTGAACGATTTTTTACTTTTTACGCATAATAAATGTAGATTTCACGGTTACCTTCATCATGAGCCGCCGTGAAATTGTATAATCAGTGAATGGGTACCGAGAAAATTACTAAACAATGTTATTGCATCGTGTTTTTATTGAGACATTATAATAAATATGTGAAATATAACATGAAATTTGCTGATTTTTTATTTATTAATATATAAATATGTTTTATTATATCATATCTATTTCTCTTCTAGAATTCAATATACATCTGTGATGAAACTTAGTAACTAATAGAACATAATACGAGATTACATACGAATTATTATAATTAAAAATTGATATAAAATAAGTTTATAAGAAATTGGTCCCTATGGCTGTGTACCTTTAATGCTTATGGCATTTCTTCGCTATATTGTGATACAACACCAGCTCTACTAACGGTTATTGTTAGTATCTATCAGGTACCAACTCTGTGCATGTATACCTCACGAAGTCCAAATCGAACTAAGTTGGAGGAAAGACTAGACAGATAGAGAAAGAGTTTTTATTTTCCATCTGCTCTACGGCAGCGGTTGCTAACATGTCCACAAAATTACAGACATCCTATACCAAAGTCCATCTCAACCTCAAAATACCTCGGCATTAGTCCATCGTCTTTTTTATTTAATTAAATTAATTACAATTTACATGATTAGACAAGCAATGATACTTGTTATTCAGTTGTTTATACTAATACTAATAATATTAAATACCATACTTAAGTCTAATGACCTTCTATCATAATGGCGAACTAATTAATGTTATTAATAATATAATTAATTAATAAGGCCATTATTACCACATTCTCGATTCACCAAGCATGGCAAAATATCTGCAAAGCCTACTTCTTGTGATTCCTATTAAAATATCTGGTTTTAAAAGTGTATCCGCAGCGATCGGACATCCTGGCTTTCGAACGAGTCTCATTTAAATTCCACGTATGTTACGACATTCGGTACATTCTTAAAACAAGGTACTTGATACCAAGTGTATGATGATAATTTATATTATATTTGTGATTTTAATCAAAACTTTCTATATAGAAGTTGAGGATGGGTGCTGACTAAATTAATATCGATACTACTACTACAGTTGTAGTAGGTACTTCGAAGTAATATTCCCGTGAACTTTGTGGGGCGGATTGAAAATAACAGTCCGCATAACAGCCGTTAACATTTTCTAATAAAGTTTTTAAATTTAAGACAAACGTGTAATACTATTGATGCCGAGGGTTTGTTACGGTGTATTTTAACTGCTCCATATGAGTTTGTTTTCTCATTTACCCCTGTGTCCGAATGCGTCTATCCTAAACAGATCTTAAATTGATATTATATTTGTAAATAGAATTCATCTTCCACATTGTTATAATATGCTCTGTCAACTGTCATTCTATCATTCAAATTGTGTGTATTCGGGACATTGAGGTAAAAAAATTCTCAATGGTTTTACGACGTAGGTCAATAATAACAAGCTACAATTTAAGTGATACACGTTACGCTCATTTGCTTTATGGCACGCGCGTAATTGATACTTCAATGTAAATTTCACTGTTACAAGCCCTTAAAACATTGTTTCACATCGATACAAGAGAATTAGATCATAAATATATTAAAAGGATAAACAAAATTGTTTTTTTTTTTTATTAATAAAAATATTCAGACCGAAAGATAGTTAATACGTGGCATTGACAGTACGTAGGTTCGTAATATTATTAGAAAAAATTAAGTCATAACAAATACTGTTTACAAGTACCCGCATAGTGATAATTTGTTTTATCTGAAATTGACTATTATTTACGTTGATATCACTTTTTTACGACATTAAAAATAACTAACAATGCCTGAACGTGATTTCTGTAAAGTAGAAGGCGTAGCGACAACTTTGTAGTCTTAAATTAAACTCATTCAATCATTTTAAAACTGTGATAATTAAACGCGTTGTGTCTGATATATGTATTTTTTAATTCTAAATTTCTTCCTTTTTTAAATCTAAAACGTTCAATTCACAACAGTTATTCAATTGTATTTTTAATATTATCCAAACATTTCGTACTTAATTTCTATTACAACAAAATGACTGACACGATTGTGCAACTAAGAGGCAGCATTGGAATTTCAAGGTTTCTCCGAACATAAAGACGTCACTCATTCCATAACAATTATCAGAATTATAATTTATAAAATTGCTATATTTTACAACTAATGTATTATTTTATGAAAGGGTTTATATTTATTCGAACTTCACTTAACATGTATAATTTAGCCTTAAAAGCGACATGTACTTGAGAATTTATAGAGGACTTATTTATTGAAGTTTTATGAAGCCTTGAATTTTGATTTCCTATTGTTTTACTGCATTTATAATTACTTTTCCAAAACAATAGCCCGATGCCTTGTTCATTTTGACCTTTACTTTTGATTTCATCTGTACTTATATTACAAGACGCTGTCGAATTTTTATGACTTTATATTTGTGTTAAGGTATTATTAGGAAATTTTTATCTAGACCATTTTTCCTATAGTATAATTTCATTTCTCTTATTATTCAAGTAGGCGAACATCTCTTTTACCTTCCTAAGAACAATTGTTCCCGTTTTTTAGTGTACAAAAATATTTACAGGAATTCAACCTGACATGACTTAATAACACCTAGACCTAAGACAGAACAGGGAATGGCCAATATTATGCAAAACATCTACACAGAAAGTGAAGGAAAAATCCCAATGTCCATGTCTGACGAATGCAAATTTTGTAGGTAATTTCATCAAGGTATATTAAATATAAGGCTGTAGGGTAGCGGTATTTGAAGTTATTCTTCATTTAAAACAATAAATAAAATGTAAAATGTCGTTATTTTTTGGAATCCTACAGACCAAAATTTACCTTTTTAATTTGTCACTAAAAACCGATTAAAGCCGCGAACTATATAACTTTAATCGTTATTGAAGGGTTAATTATAGGTAATACAGTCAAAACCGTTTACGACGACACACCGGTTGTATTGACAATAATCAAAGGCCCCGGCTGATGTCTATTTATTTTCTACCGCCTTATAAAAAAATCTGATTTTGTTAATATCGAAAAATGATAATTATATTACGTACATATAATTATCATTTTTCGATATTAACAAACGCAATTTTAATTCTAATTTTTATATATAATATATAAAGTGTGTTTTATTTTATGCATGAGAATATTAATCACACATTATTGAATGTAATAAGTACATATTAGGTACTTAAAACAACGTCATCGACGGTTACGACTATCGGTTTTTACGACCAAGTATGAGTAGTCCCATCGATGTCCGTCGTAATCGATTTTGAATGTAATATTGTCTTTCTATATAAGTGAAAAGCATACTGACCGTTCAACTCGTGTGATAATTAATAAACACTTTAAGCTATAATCTACCATAATACATGGAGATAAAAGTCATTATAGCATTAGTCTTAAATTTAATAAAAATATACCCACACCTAGCCACAGGCGATCGTGTCGATTCTTAATTCATTGTAATAAGGTTCACTTTTCAACAAATATAAAATAGGTAAATTTGTACTTATGACAATAGGTCGCACGCGCATCTAAAGTAGTGCAGTGTAACTGTGTCTAGAGAATGAATGAGAACTCGGTGAAATGATTTTTACTGCAAAATGACCAAATACATGAATTTTTGGCACGAATCGCAGTCGTTACACTTTCGCAATTATTATATTAGAAACGATAATGACAAGCTTTGCTCGTGGTTTTGACTCAATGATGTCAGAAGATAGATTAAATGTGCCTATACTTTGTTTATGTATCATTTTTTACTATGCCAAAATATACGAATTAGTTCCAGATACATATAAGAAAAACAAATATTGTCACGATAAACAATATTTATAGGTCCTTGAAAGAAACAAAAATATATCATAGAAAAGAGTTCAACGCGTCATTACTATATTATCAAATATCTATAATGCAAGTCTCAGTTATACAAAATTCACTTAAAAACTAAATTCTTGGGTATAATATTATACAGAAGAAAACTTATATAAATAATAAATATGTAAATTCCGCCACTCTTTTTAATCGCTAAGTTTTGTGTCATACAAATTGTTTAATCTTGTTTCAAATATTATACCGGCGTAAGTCATCATTTGTTTTAAAATCGTTTATATTTTTTTGTACATACCTACAACAAGGCTTCAAGAGTATATTGACCAGATATTGTCATAATATTTATTTTCTTGAATTTTTTACGTACCGACTCCCTTGACGAAAGTAAGACAAATACTCGGAACAGCTATTAAAAAAACATAAATCGAGATTCCTTTCTTTTTCATATAAAAATTGTCTTATAAAAATATTTTTCATTAAATAGGTTAATTGCCTTCTAGTTGGTGTCAAAAATCTGCATGTACGATGATAATTTAAATAACGGGACCTTACTACAAAATAATTATTAGCCAAAGGCAACAGCGAGGTCAAGCGAAATCGTTATCCTGAGTTTGCAATACATTTCAAACAGTTTATTACTACATTGCATGTTAATATATTCAGTACAATGTTAAGCGATTTTGCATAAAGGTTATATTTAAAATTACTGCGTGACTATTATTACCTTTATGAGTTAAAATAAAAATACAACTATTTTCGGTATATTCTATTACTTATATTGTTGTAATGTAAAGACGTTTTTGTGTTAGACATCAAAGTATAGATTTTCTCTTATTATTAATTGATGTCTATAATTTTTTTTACACTCAATGATTACGTAATGATGAGGTAATATATTATTAATGGCTGTGTTTTGACAGGCAAATCCCTGAAGGTAAAACTATAGCTTATTCATTTTGTAATTTATTTAAGTTTGGTAATTATGAACTTTAGTGATGATATTTGTGAATGTACATATTCTTATGCAAATACTATTGTACTTTCAAGTTGATATTTTTAAAACATCTACGTGAAAATAAGGATTATTTAATAAAATAATAAATTTTAATTATGAAATATTGAGAATTAAAAGTTTTTTGGAATCATTATAATCATAAATATTTTTAAAGTATGATTAAGGAGCGTATCGAATTCATAAAAGAAAACTGAACTGTTTTGCGGCCCACATTGCGGACTACAATATGTTGGTGGCAGACAGACAGAGGCTTTAACTTAGAACAGGTCATAAACAGTTGTTCCTTATTATTTAGCAAATGTCTCAGATTATGCCAGCATTTCAATTTTCATTGAAATCGTAACGTAATATGTAATTTATATATCGATTGAATCAAATCTGTGGTAACATCAATAGCGACATTTCTAACTGGTTTGACCGCGTGCCAGCCTCCTTAATCGACGTAACCGCATTGCTGATCAGCGTCTATATTTCTTAAACAACGTGAGTTAAATCATAATTATTTTTAAATTACAGTTTGTAAATACCAATTTCGAAAGATTTCGTTTAAAATGGTAAAAAGTTCATTCTACCCTCATTTGTTATTTTTTATTTTACTATATGCATTGATAGTACCGTAAACTATGTTAGTAGTAGTAAAACAATGATAACAATCGCATTGTAAATAAATGAATCAATTGTTCAGCTCACAGAACAAGGATATTATAAACAAAATTTCTTACGACTTGGTAATGATGAGTAAACGACCTTTCCTTTTCCGTCGTAAGAAGTCTTACCGGAAGTGATTTCGAAGGCTTTGTACGTAAAACTCAAAAGTATTTGAAGAAAATTTAAATTTTTACTATGGAAAAATAGTTATTACTTTTTAATGACTTAATAAAAGGAAAAATACCTAACAATCTTCATAGCGGTCTTAAAAAACGTGTCTTAGTAAAGCGTGTAAATACTATAGAATTATTGCAATGTTTGTGGACTTGAGTAATCCAAAAATATTACAAAACTCAACGCAATCTCTTCTTCGCTGTAACGTCTTTCGACTTCGTCAATAAGTTTTAATTATACTCAATAACCATGGTTACGCAAAAGCTTAATGTGGGTTAATGTTGCAGCATTAGAAACTAATTTATTAGTGGTAATTTTAGTTTAATGATTAAATTATTAATGACAAATGTTTGTCATTACGTATATTCAAAAAAACGAAATTATTTAATAATTTACCTTTCGCTTTAGTATTTATTTTCATAATATTTGATTTAATAAACACAATTGTTCTTTTACATAAATGTGTGTGTAGCTAAAGTGTTGGTTCATATTGAACTAGTATAAACTACATTAATTATTCTTCACCCTAAGTACATATATATATATATATGTGTAACTTACCTCTGGTGGAGCAGCGAATTTAAGGTTTGCTAGAGATCCATGTGATCGACTTCTGTGCTCTTGTCTTATACTGTAGGAAAAAGCACGCTCGTTCATATGACCTTTTTTTCTATATATTCCGCCAGCGTCTTCAACAGCTTCCAAAGTCGTCATACTTTGAGCAGCTTTGAGAGCAGGCGGCTGCGGTTTCGAGCGTCTTGGGTCGACGGTCGCGTATTGAATTCTGCCTCTTCCCGGAGGCGGAACTGGGCCATAGGGACCTGGAGCTAAAGCAGCCGGGACACGACCTCTGTGACCAAGAGTAGCTGGACGCGCATGTGGTAAAGTTGCAGCAGGATGTGCAACCAACACCATAGGATGAGCTGCTGCCCAAGCTGGAGGGGCTCGCCCTAAAGATCTACCATTCATCATGGGCGCCGGACCTGGCATAGTCCCGTATAATTCATCTGCCGAAGCAGATGATTTCTTTTTTGATTTTTTGGTCGTTCCCTTTTTCTTAGGCTCTTCAGGCGGCGGGGGCGGAGGTGGCACAGAGGCGGGCCGGGTTATCTGCCGAGGTCGAGGTGCACGAGCCGGATGCGGAATCTCATCGCTCGCGTCATCTCTCTCAACTTCTCCGATCCAAACTTTATGATTTTCATCCCCGTCATAAACCTCAACCTCTTCGTCCGGCTCTGGGAGTTGTGAAGGTGATCGCTCTGCTTCTAAGCGCTTAGCATATGAACTATCTGCATATGCGTGAAAACAACAACGTACTAGAGCATTGGCTGCCGCCTCACGCCTGCATATAAAGGCGTGACATTCGAGAACTTTGATTCCTTGAGTGCGGCGCAAAACAGCTGCGAATAAAGGAGGTCGCCTTGCCGCTGGCGCTCTAGCGAACGGAGAGTCTAAAGGTAAAAATCTCGGCGCACCCTCAACACTGACACGTCTCACGGCTGCGCAATAATGAAGGCTCGATATCGGGAAAAATCGCGACACTCTTGAGCCGCTCTCGTCGACATTCTCTAGCAAAATTCCATTTGACCACACTGAGAGCCACGAGTCTATGCCGCCGGTTGTCGCTCCCTTTTCCGGATACAATTCGCGTAAAGGTTCCTGGATGCCTTGCAAGCCATCCTTACTCTGCTGCGGCACCGCTGAGCCAAGGTACAAAACACGGCACCGGCAGATCGGAGTGGACTCCATTTCAAACACTACACTATCACATGACACTTATGAACACTTAAATACACTAAAATTAGTAAAGTTTGAGCGTTCGTTGCTTGAACGTGCGGCGGGCGCGAGTCGCGAGCCTGAGTGAACGGAATTCAAGATGGCCGGTGAGTGGGCGCCGCGGGGGTGCGGGGCGGAGGCTTTACCTGCGCTTACGCACCTGTGAAGACGCCTCTAAGGGTATAGGTAGACGGGTAGTGCCGATGAACCGGCATTGTGTCAAATGAATCGTCGCGAATTCGGCCGCATTTCTCTCGAGCGCCGCGTCACCATGCCACTAGCGTCCGCGACGTGACGGAATGCTACACTTTTGTCTTTCTGTAGTGAAATCTGAAGGTCGGTCGATAGGAGATAATTAATTTCATCGTGATTTCATTGCATTTAAATGAGCTCCGGCTGATTGCAGTTTTCCCTATCGAAATCAGCATGTTTCATTGATCTTTCGCGTGACTACAATTGTAAACAAGACGTCCACTTATGAATCGAAAGGGAGTCGATACACGAGATAAGATAGTATGAAATACTATGAAAAAAATTTTCATAAAGAATAGACAATTTTATCATTAATAAATAAAAATGTAGTTATCATTTCTAATGATTGCCGAGCAAATTTTTTACGCCCATTAGTTCTACGAATGACCGAAACTTTTCTTTATAAAAAAAAAAATATCTAACACATTCCTGTTAGTTTCGATATTGAAGAGTGTGCGGTATTGGCGGTTGTCGTAATGAAGGGCTTCATTCTAATCCTTTAAGCAAGTATAAACCTAGGGTATTCTGTAATCAAGATAATCCTTATCCAATCATTGGTTATCAACCTATAAAGAATTATAACATTCCGACACAATGCCATTTTTATACTAGATACACTGGCATTTGACCGTTCAACAATATCATCTTAATATTTGCCTACAATGATAAAACTTTAAAAATATTTCAGATTTCTTTAAAATTTAAACACAAACCACATAATAAAATTATAAATAAAAATCAGTACTAGAACATAATTTTTATTTCCATACATATATACCTATATATCTATTTTTAGATACTTATATTTTAAGACATCTCTCGCAATCATTATCACTGTTCCTTGCATTCATATAAAAACAAAGACGTTTTAATTGTGAATTATTGTATGTAAAAATTTAATATTGTTTTTAACACCTATTGTTGTATGCAGATAGAAATAGTGCAAAGGCAATACGGTGACTAGCCTTTTGGGTTTTACGAAGTTTTTAATATTTCGGCGTCTTAAAGTTCGGCTCATCTGCAGACAATTGTGGTGCTTTGCGTTTTTGTATTATATTTTGAATCTGAAACAAAATACAGTCATACATTGTGAATTCATGTTTAAAATTATAAAATAACTACTACATTTTTAGGACTAAATTTAAACTGTCAGAATAGTAAAAATAGCTCCAAAAATATATTTATTTCGCCCCTTAAAGAGTCCTTAGGTCACTTCGGGCATTTTACGGTTAAGGTCGATTTGGTCCTCATGCTTATTACTAGTTACAATTCGTCAGGTTCTATAAATCACTAGAGTTATGATTGGTTAAAAACATAATATTTATGTAAATATTATGTTATTAACCAGCTTATCGCTGTTTCTTTATCTTTTCTTGCGTGTAGTTTGCCTACTTTTTACTTGAAACTAGCGTAAAGTTGACTATTGCCATAAATAAAAATAAAAAACCAACAGAGGCGGAGAATACATTAGATATTTGATTATAATTTGCGTTCCGACCCAGAACCGAAGACGACACCTTCGAAGCATTTATCATCTTTTAAGATGGAAGTAAAATCTTCTTTACAACTGACTCAGTTTCTGCCGTAGTTGACAGGTTTTATATAACGGGGCAGGAGGCTCGCCAGATATGTATATAGAAGTGATACCACCGCCTAGAAACACTCAGGTAATGTGAGTGTTCAATGCACGAAGCTAATCGATGTATATATGTCACCGGAATATTATAAATAAAATCTGCAAGTGAATAAATTTCCTAGGAAATTTATAAACGTTCGTATGATACAAGAGATAAATTGTATCGCAAATAAATCGAACTCACGTCTAAAATAATAAGTAAGCGATAACCAAACGGCTTGTGCGCTCTGTTTGGTTGAATATTTCACTAACCTAACCGTTTAGAACTTACGTATGGAAATCCGTTACTTAATAAATTTATCACGAGACGTCGCAAATTGATAAAGTGGCAAAAATGTATATATATGGCAAAAAGGCGTAAAACAATACAATTTATCTCTCGTTTAGAATCCTACAAAGGTGAGAAAATTTATAAAACTTGCAGATTTTTTACATTCCGACATATTTAAGAAATATTTTAAACACGTTACGTGTTCAGTTTAATATAAAAATTTAAAACAATTGACTACACGACTGTACAAAAGACAGAGTAGCACTTGTTTAAACAGTCCTCTAGTGTCTTTATAACCATACAAATATTTCTATTAAAAAAAATACCTTAGCTCTGTATGTTAGTAAGTAATTAACTTAAACATTCTATGTGTCCTTTAATGTTTTTTTGGACTATTATTATTTATTATTAAGAGTTATACCTGCTGCCATTCCCTATCTAGTTCTGCCTTCTCACTCTTATCTTTCGTCTTCCTTGTCTTTCTTCCGTCTTGTGTCTTCACTCCATATTGGAAAGCAGCTTTTGGTAGCGCCTCTTTGCTACTCATGTACGCCGAGTACTCCTCTTGGGTATCGAAGTCCCAACGACCTATAAATAGGATTTCAAAGGTGTTTCATAATTTATTTATTTATTTATTTATTTATATAGTACTCCTACAGCTAACACAAAATACATATAATAACAAACAAATACACCAAGAACATAGCCACAAACGGAATACATGATACATTATAATAAAAAGATTTAAAAAAGGGAAGAAACAAACAAGGTATTTAATACAATTAACTGATTAAATTTAATTAATTAAACCTAAATTGGTTGTGTTGTGTAATGGTGTGTGTGTGTGTACGTGATGGTGTGTATGTGGGTCGTATAATCCTTGTCTTAAACCATTCTCTTTTCAGTATTAATAACGTTATCGAACAAAGCAATGTTACGAGTAAAAACCTATCGAAACTACATTTTTCGGGGCTTAAAGAATTTTTACATATTGTTTATACGATTATTTATATTTTACTACGATTATTTTTTATAATATTAGTGGCTGTTTTAGGTGTTTAGATTACTCATAATAACATGTTATTTTTTAGTTTCAATAACAATTATAAAATCATAGCACAGCATATAGAACAATAAACTATCCATTACTAAATAATAAAGAAATCGTATGTTTAATTATAGATTAATTACCAATAGGTCCTTTCTTATTTCCAGCATCCATCTTGGAGTAATCCACCTCATCGTCAGAGTCGTCAATGGCGTCATCCATCTCTCTGAGACCGGGATAACACTCGGCATATCCTTCGGGTTCAGCTGCAAGGCGCGAGAGCAGCGCAGCCGATCGTTTGTCCTTGTCTTCTGGGGCACGGCGGGCTAATTGGCCTGGACCTATTTTTAGAGAAAATATATAAAATAACGCCCAAATAAATTATGCACTAAATATCCTTTCTAAATAAATTTCTAATATTTATGACAATTTTAATAAATAAATATAATAGTTTAGTTTAATATAAAAATATTTTAATGTAAACAAAATTATCCAAATAATTATTGTCGAAAATACTTAATTTAAAGGGCGAAAGGAAAAAGCCGTTACAAAAGCACATAAATTAAATTGTAAAGAAATAATAATTCCAATAAAATACCTAAGTAATCTAGATTAAGTTACATTTAAAACCCAATATATTGTTATATTATGGCTAGATTACACAGAAAGACAACTATTCACCGTACAAGTGAGCATTAATTTTGCAATAAAGAAAAGTACACAGACCAAATTCAAACCCACAAACTTCTTAATGAATAGCTTAGAGGACACACTCAATTAATCTGCAGAAAAAGTTATATTTTTTTTTTCCTAAAATAAGATTATTATTGTGCTGTCAAAACTTACCCGTCTCTTTTTCTGTCTCAAGTGGCTTATCGAAGTATCCCGTTCGTGGGCGTTCATCGCGTTTCTCTGTTCGTCTGTCGCCGCCCACGTAGTCACCAATATCGCCATATATCGAATCGTCGTTACGACCTTTTTCCTATAATATTGCCAAAAGTCACATTTTTACATCTAAGAACAAAAATTACTCTACATATATAAATGGAAATAATTCATAGGTAATTATAATTTAGATCAACGAATTACGTTTAAGTTAATTATTATTAAATAGTTTTTGAGTTAATTATTAAATAGTTAATTAAGGCAATCTCCAACTGACTACGATTTCAGAGAACAATAAATTCACGTTTATATTCATTAAAGGTTATTTAAATGTCTGATTTAATGGACCTTCTTTTTCTGCTTCCTATGTCTTCCATGCCTCAAATATGAGAATATCTGCGTTAATTTCTCTATAACCACTTCATTGGCTGCTGATGAAGAGCTTCTTTCATCCAATTCTGGAACATCAGCTTTACTCCTCGTTAGTGTCGTTGGGATATCACTGTCTATTGTACCTTCATCCTCTAATTCCACAACATATGCCATACGACCGGGAGCAAACAGTTCATTCCTTGATATCTTCTTATTTCTGAAATTTATTTATATACATAGTTAATAAGTTACAAATATTACACATATATATACAATCTGACAATTGAAATCAATCAATTTTGATCGCAAAAAAATTAACATGCAATCAAGAAATATATATAAAACAAAATTTTAAACAAAAAAATAATTCGTTATTCTTAAAGTTTTTGAAGTAAAGTTGCTCTCTGACTTATTATTCAGTGGTTTATTGTTTATTGATGTCTACACAAGTGTAATAGTATAATAACTACAGACGAAAATGTTGAACAAGAAAATATTTAAATTTAGACAGTAATATTTGTAAGTGTGGGGAAGATAATGGTGACCTTAACTATATTTTATTTTCTTGTTCCCAATATGACCGCACCTCCTTAATTATTACATGTTCTGTTTCCGACTAAAATCTCCTGCCTTTTGCTTTATCCTTCATTGCATTATCTTCTTTCATAATCAATAATAATATTGAGATTTAATATTTATGTTAATATTGTTTTTAAATAGCTTATCCCTTTGTTTTTTTAATTGTTTCTTTATTTTTTCTCGCATTTAGTTTCCCTAGCTTTTACTTGAAACTGGCATAAAGTTATAACTATTGCCATTATATATAAAAAAATTAAAAAAACTTGCGGACCGAACAGACATTATCCTGTTCACACATGTTAAATAAATTATTTTAGAAATTATTAATTGTAAATCTAAACCACCCACTATCACACAAAACATTTCACCAAAATTGGTCCAGGTGTTTCATTTTAATGGCAAACACAGGCAAGAAAAACAAATAAAAAATAAATTAGGCATAACATTTAGAAATCGCACAATTTTACAGATATCAATATAATTATAAAAATATTGTGTATATCGTTAAAAAACCATGGTTTAAAAAGTTTAAAAGATATTTCTTATTTAGATGCACTTACTTTTGCTCCATTATCATGTTGTAAATATTTTTTCCTATGGTTGTTTCAAATTGCATTTCTTCTTCCTGAAACAATTTTTAATAGATATATACCATCACATACCAGTAACATTACAAAATCACCCTATCCTCCTCCAATGGTAAATGCCTACTGCATATGGATATACACATACACATACACATACAGATAGGGTTCTAATGCTCTAAAATTGACTTTATCATGTTCGACAAATACTGTTCAACGAAAAGGTGTCTTCTTTGATTTTGCTTAATGAAATTAAAGCAGGAGAAACTATAGATAGTTTTCAATTCTAACACATTTCTGTGTCTGTTTTTTCTGGTATTTACTTACAGCAGGCGTTTCCTTCTTCTCTTTAACAACCTCAACCGGAGCAGACACAAGCCTCTCCATTTCTGCTTCTTCATCTAGCTCGTGTGTCTGTATTTCTGAACGAACCTTAAACAATTTTAAACCATTATTTTAGTAAAAAAAACTGGGAAAAAAACACACACACGACTTTTAAATCTAACTCTCAAGTTCCCTAATAATGTTTTTCATTTTAAAAATATATAAATATTTGTCGTTTCTACCAAAAGTTGCTGTAGATACAAAAGCTACAGTAGTTTATTTTGTAATTACCACCAATAGACCCATTTTCTAGTTAAGTGTGATGAATGCCATCAATCTAAATGATCATATATAAGAAGCTTATACTATAGGAGAATGGAAAACTTACATACTTGCGTATAAAATATACCCAAATAATGTTATTTATTTAACATATATTTAATGGATAAAACCAAAATTGAAAAGTTAATGTATCAAACATTACAACCTGATTATAACACAGTTGTCTGATTAAATATCTCTATCAGTTGTATACATGTATATTCTAGATTTATATGAAAATGAAAAAAACTAATGTAACACATTAAATATCAGTAATTTAATGATTATTTCTTTTTTATTGACAACTTATCTCTGAATATTCAACTCTGGTTTTAATGATTTTAACATATTTTTATTTTGTTTCTCTGGAGTTACTTTGGAACAGGACAAATAAATAGAGATAATACAAGAAAGCACATTGTATTTTATCTTACCTTTTGTAATAGGGCATAATCAAGACCTTTTACCAAGTGAGTATGATTTATGTCACCACCAAGATATTTGGATTCCTGAAAATAATGTTATTTATTATGAATAAAAATAAAGAAATTTCAAAATTTCAATACTGAATGAAGTTACTATTTATCTTTATATACAAGGCAGCCTTCAGTATTTTTTTTTTTATAAAATAGAAACAGCTTTGCATTTGTATGTTACTGACTGTTATTTTGTACTTATTTGGTCCTTTTAAAATTCACTAAATGAAGATACTAATGGGTTAGTCGACCAAAATTGCATATAAAACAAAGAATAAAACATGCAAGCAAACAGAATTACAATAATAATTCATATTTTATGTTGTACTTTGGTAATTGGCTATATAAAGACTTATATTATTATGGTCATTGGCTACATATGCTACAAACCTGAATCATCTGACGCCTTCGCTCTTTTGCATCCATTCCAGATTTTGCATCTGGTGCTACAGCCCTGAAAAATGTAAAAGTGAATGTGAGAATCATAAAATTAAAATACAGGTAACATTGATATGAATGATGTAATATTTACCACATTACACATAAATATTTTAAATAATATACTATGCTTAATAAATAAATTGATTTATATGTTAAAATAATAGTTTTAAACAGTCAAATTGATGATTCTTGAGGTATCACACAACATTAATACTTATAAAATGTTTTTGCAATGAATACTAGTTTTATACTGATTTACAGATAAGAAA
Source organism: Pieris rapae (assembly GCF_905147795.1). Classification (NCBI taxonomy): domain Eukaryota; kingdom Metazoa; phylum Arthropoda; class Insecta; order Lepidoptera; family Pieridae; genus Pieris; species Pieris rapae. Next base: position 6,636,686 of record NC_059511.1, on the reverse strand, counting down.
AAGTTTAAAGATGATCAATGATTTATACATAAGCCTTGCTTAGCCTGAACATTGACCATCTTAAAGTAATATCACTGAATCTTACCCTAAATGAAAACTCATTGAATGTTGTGTTTACTTATAATTAAATAAGGGTTGCAATTATTTTACTTAAATATTAAAATTTTTGTTGTTTATTGCCAGCTCTTTTTTTCCGTTCTACGCCCTTGATTTGAGAACTGGCAGTAAATGTAAAATAATTAAATAAAATTAAATAAAAATATTATACCTGTAGGCACTAGTAGTGTTACTCATAGGGTCCAAGGGATTTACATCCTGAACACCTTCCCTTCTTTCCCGAGCTCTATCACGATATTTCTCAGCAAGTTCGGCCAATTTATTGTCTTCCTGTTTTTTCAAAGCTGCATAATATGATTTCTTTTTGCGTCGCAGTTCACTTTTGTTCTCTGTTGGTGGTGGCATTGCCCTGGAATACAAGGTAAAAAAAAAAGGTTTAGCTTGTTGATACCTGCGCTGTACATATTTAATTAAATATCTCAACTCTTAAGCTTTTACTTATAAACAAATATATTCAGACTGATCACAACTTTTTATGTCTCTTCACCACTGCAGAAACTCATTTAGCAAACAATTTGACCAAAAGAGATTAAAGTATATTTCTGTTAAATAAGAGCAATTAAATTTAGTTTTTATGTATAACTATTTATATATAGTAACAGATTGGTAAGAAGTTCATGTTAAATACTTACCCTGCGTTTGCCATAGCCTCACGAACAGAACCAACAGGATGTGATCCTGCTGGAGTGGACCTTGGTGTCATGAGAAGTTTCCTAAAATCGTCATTAGTGAGCCTCTGAGACGCTGGAGTGTCCTCAACACTTCTTTGTTCATCCATTTTGTGATTGATATGGTTTAAATCAATGAATATATTGTTACACTGAAATTATATGAATATTATATAGATGTTGTTTACATATTCAGACTGTTTACATAATCTAAGGCGATCAATTTATGTAGCACTTATTTATTATGACACTGCTCCCATCAAAATAATATCATAAGTACATAATTATTATGATTTTTTTATCTTAATGTGAAACAGGTAAACCATCAAACAGTACATACGATTAACAAACAAACCTAAGCCTAGTTTTAAGATTTGAAAACGAAATTACGAAAAATCAAAAACTTCGAAGTAGCACTTAGAATAAGAAGATTAGACTAACTTAATGTAATTAAAGGAATATAATATATTGTAGTAAGTATTAGTAGCAGGCCCTAGAGACAAATCACTCTTCGACAGACTTGAGTCTTGACCCGCTAGCCAGTGTTGCCAACGCGGATTTTGAAAATTACGTAGGCCTGGTTAGATAATTACGTAGATTTAGTAAAAATGTTATCGAAAAAGTTCGTAGATCTACGTCCTTTTTTTGAGTGAAATGAAGAGGGTAAGGTAGGTAAAACTGAATAAAACGAGTGTTTTTTTTTCATTATACCAATCTGGTAAATTAAAATTTTACATGTTTTAGCACGAATCCGGCCAAATATAATAGTCACAAATAGGTATTATATGTATATAATATATATTTTAATTTCCATATATTATATGTCAAGTACATATATCATTTTTAATAATACAATTTTATAGTGGAATACTGAAAATTTAGTCATAATTTGTGGCAATTACGGGTATTACTATAATTTTTAAGGAAGCGTTTACTACATAGTTCTTATGGGGCTTCTAAACGGGCCATGTCTTGCTGCAATTGATGGGTGCCATTTTTGCCGGTATGTGTGGCCCTTTTAGGAGTTTGCATCATGGGCCATACTATTGCAGACATATTACAACACATGGCCCGGCCATGAGTTGCATTAAAATATTTTTGTGATGGCCGGGCAATTACTTGCCATTAGTGCAGCCATCAATTACAGCAAAACATGGCCCGTTTAGAAGCCCCTTTACAGTGTGCAGCATCTTTTACATTTAATAAATGTTTAGTTCTTATTGTTGGAAGGTTCTGGTGCTGTCCACTTATAATTGTCTATGAATGCATTTGAATTTGAACTTGTTACCTTGCCATAAAATTATTTTTTAAAAAATGTATTTTTATTATGTTTTCCATTTTTTTTTTTTTGGCTCTAACACTGTTTGTGCATTAGCCAGAATATGTTTTCCTTTAATTTTGATGTGCGGTGTTACTTATAAAATCTTAATATATATAAATTACGTGTCACGTTGTTTGTCCGCTATGGACGCCTAAACTACAGAACCGATATTAATCAAATTTGCTGTGTGCTGTGTGCAGTTTGATCCAACTTAAAAGATAGGGTAGCTTACATCTCAATTTATACCCGCAATTTTATTTTATTGCAAATATTTGTTTATTTGATACAATTCTAACAGATGGCGCTGTGTTAAAGTAACGTTTTACATAATCTATCTACCTTTCACATAAGTTCTCCTACCGTTTCCCTTGAATAGCCACTTTAGCTTGGCCGAGTCTGCTAGTTATTTATATTATATTTTCTCTATACTCTTCTATATGAGTAAACACAAGTATTACTAATGTTTTATTTAATTGCTGTAGCCGCTGGTCCACCCTATCACTTATTCTCTTTTAGTTGTCTCTATTTGTAAAGTTTAAAAAAGTAAAAGATGATCAAACAATTTTTTATTGACTGCCAATTTATACATGGTTTTAAATTTAACTACTGTATAATATTTCCTATGGTAAATTATAGTATAATATTTTAGGATCTTGTTTATCCAAAAATGGAATGGAAAGTAGTGCCCTTGAATCCAACATTTCCTGTTGGTTCATCTTGGAAAGTTATGTACATTCTGCAATAACAAAAAATATTAATTAACTTAAAAGAGTAAATTAAATGGTAAAAAAGAGTCAGAAAAATACAATTTTGGTATACATATTATAATGTACAATGCATTTTAACTGTTTACCATAATTACATATTTACTTAACTATTATATGGTGTGCTGTTTCTGATAAATATGTGAAACAGTTTCAGATCAGTAAAGGAACATAAAATATGTTTTTAAAAATGTTGTTATATAAAAAATACTTGTACATTATAAGAATATAACTTTAAGCACAAGACATGTTTAATAAATATTAATAGGTACTCAAAATAATTAAAATACCTTATTAAAAATGACAAAACAAATATAATGAAATTAATCCCACCTATCATTTGATATACCCAATTCTTTTTCCACAAGTTCAAAAAGAACTTTAGAATGCTTTTTGTTTTGTTCTACACCAAGAGCTCCAATAGACATAAGGTTAGCAATAGCACAAGGTTCTGTAGTGCCTCCAAAACTCATTAGTAGGTCTGGTATCACAGTCACAACACAGTACTGAAAGCAAAATTCCCAGAATTGTTAAGTATATTTTAATCAATTTTTTTTTATGAACCAAATCACTAATATTAATAACATACGGATTCTGGTTTGCCAAGAGCTTTAGCCAAAACTGGTACTGTTTTGGTAACAAAATCATGTGGTATTTTAGATTTCGGGACATTAGTCTCAATACGAAAATGCGGCATTCTGAAAAACGTAGAGATTTTCGTAATAACAAATAATGAGTACAATTATTATTCACTACTAACGAGCAATTTTTTGTTAAAACTTTTCTTGAAATTTAGATTATAATATCAAATACTACATAGAATGTACTTCGAACTTATTATTTAATATGTACCTTTAGGCTTTAGAAACCTAACCACTAATTCTATTTTTAATTGAGTGTAAAGTGCTTCTAGAGTACTCAGTATTCGCTATTCTTTTTTACTGAAAAAATAATTTTCAAATAAACTATATAGAATATAATCTATATTAGATTAAAAATAAGTTTATCCTGTGGTTCAACCTTTATAGTTTATATAACAGAACATAAAGCATAGAAACCGTATACAAAGTAAAAGTGGACACATAGTACTCTTAACGTTATAACGAATATTATTATGACGTTATCTATGGGTGCATGTACCTACTGAAAAGTATGATTAAACGATAAGAAAAAACAAATAAACAATGATATATATATATTCTACACCTATAACTTAAATGTAACGTCTGTGAAATGCGAACGTGAGTGACCGGATTTATAATCTCGTTGGTGTCTATGGGTTGTTCTTCACCTATTGGAGAATAGTTAAGAAAACTATAGGGCTATATCCATAATTTGTAAATATCCATAATAAAATCAGGTAATTTGTCTTCAAAGTTGTTCAATGTTCAGTTTCAGTTGTTCAATCACTCAGTGCATTCGATGAGATAGCGGCAACAACCTTAAAATATTTTTAAAAAGTGAGTTATATGCAACATATTGTAGATTTAATTCCTAATTTGATGACTTTATTGTTCTTTGGTACTGAACTATCTAAGTAACATTATTTATTCGCCGATAATATGTAAGCTTTAGTGTAGCTTCTTTGATAATCATTGATCTGTAGATCAATATGATATTGATGATACAGATAAATGATTATCAAAATATCTTGTATCTTCTTATAGACCTACCAATCTTCTCAAGTAATTATAGGGAACATACTATACAAATCATATGTATGTATTTTTAAAACTAAATAAACATGTTTACCTTATGTGTGTAAAGTCCAAATATTATTTAATAACAATTACTCACTTTAAATTGATGATAAAGTCAATTTCTTTTTAATGACTTGTTTGTAAAAAATTAAGCACTGATTTAAAAAAGAACATGTTTCATTTCTTAATATGTATTTGTTTTTTTAACAATACTTAGGGTAATTACTAATGCTAATTACAAGGGCTATAATAATTAATAACTTTAAAAACATATCTATAAGTATTCAGAACAACTACACAGCATATATAAATTCAAGTAGTTTTTTGTCTTAACGTGTAGTGTAGTGTGTACCTTTATATTTTATTTTTAGCTTTTTAATACAATTTTGGAAATAGACCTATAAATGGGGGCAGAAAAATCCACACCTAAGTAAGTATTTTATTTAAATGAAACCACTTTAACAGATATGAACACAATTTTTTTTCATTATTTAAATATTTCGACACTTAGAAATAAATTTGCACTATATATTTAAAAGAACTCTTATTTATACGTAACATTATATGAAAAAAAATACGTGGTTTTTGTGTTTTAAATCGCATGGGTATTTTTGTTTTCGTCACTACTACCTCTATCTGCATACCGCCGTATATTATGTTTAATTGTTTGTTAGACAGGCTGATACCCGCATTTTTTAATCCCAATTACTTAGCCCATTCAATGTTTTGATTATATTTTTATATTCATAGATGTAACATAACTAAAAATGAACTAGAAGTTGCACTTGAAAAACAAAGAAAAATATTTGAAAAGCAGACACAAACATTACTAAATATTCAACGTGACGCCTTAGTAAAATCACAGGAAAAACAAAGGTAATGTTTTTAAATATTTTCATCAGAATTTGATAAATTAAACATGAGGTAAACACATTTTGCATTTCTGTATGTATTTATAGTTTTTTAAAGAAGTCTAGGTGATTAGCTCCTTAATCGTCATGGTGATAAATCAACCGCGTGTGCCAGGCACAAGGTTGATCACCTACTTGACCAGGTACCATGATATATTTTATTCTATAGGTAATAGTTTTATCGAAATCTTAAAATCTATTCGCCTAAATTTTGTTGTTACTGATTGTTATTATTACATTATAATATTAAATTGAACTTTCAGAACAAGTGAGGCAACAAGTAACACTTGGAATACCCCAGGTTCATCGGCAACGAATTCAATATATCCTAATCTGCCAGGCACGTTAAATGGCAACCCAGTTTTCCCGCCCGATTTACACCTAAATAGGAATTTGTTTGTGCAAAATGTGCCGAAAGAACCAGCCTATTTAGATAACAGTTTTCAAGTTCAGAATCCATGTTTGTAAGTTTATTTATTTACAAGATTACACCATACATTAAAAGTCTATACATTAAAACCACTCGGTGGATTCGTCAATGTGTTACGATATTTCAATCAATTTTTGATCAATAGTGTAGAATACGATATTAGGTCTATTTAAATTGTCATTACGAAGAAACTTAACTTTTTAATCATTATTGCACTGATTAACTGATTCATTTAAATTATATTTAAAGTCGTTAATTAGTTGTTATGTACTAATTCTCGAAAGTATTTATTAACATCTTTGTTGTTTATAGAAAAAACAATTGTGGTTACAATAAGTAAAAATAAACTAAATAATAACTTACTAATTTCTGAATAATATGTTTATTCTAATTTCCATTTCAAAGTATATAATCATTTTCTTCCTTATGGGATAAGTATTTTTTCTCATCTCTGCTAATATATTTTTTAGGACACCAACAGCTCCACCGCTACCAATTGATACGAACGAATCGCAATCTTGGTATGTAGAAATTATATTATGTGTCCGTTACTACTTTTTCGAACGATTGCTTCTTGTAATTATGTATAATTTTTGTTAGACTACGATCAAAGATGAATGAGCTTATGTTATTTCATAATCTAACACGAACTTTACTTCCTGTTTTAAAACTTTACATTTATATTGCATGGCATAATAACGACGATAGTTCAATCACCGCCTACCTTTCAAGAAATTTTTAAAACTTGCAATTAAAACTCGATCTGAAGGAATATTTAGTGTAGATAACGTTTTACGCGCAAAATCAAACAGGCTAAAGTAAATTAGGTTTTTTTTTCAGTACCATGCAATCGCGTCGACCACAAACAATTGGCCAACCAATTAATAACTTGTTTCGTATGGTAAGTATCTTTTTAAAGCTACAAATATGTTAAGCTTAACAGAGTATTGGTAAAATTTATCAAGGCTGTTCAAGTATTATGTAAGCAGATTTACTTTAATTTCCCCTCCACCTTTTATCAGCAAAAGTTAGCAAAGGTCTCAAAAATAATAGTACATAAACAAACAAAATAGTATTATTTTTTTATAGGTGTTGGTGGTGTTGTTGCTGTTGACGTCATCACTTAATATGAAAATCAAAGACACCCCTTTTCACTATAGTGTATTACGTAATACTTGAACGCCCCCACTAGCAATTATATATAAACAGACCAATCACACATTGTTCATAAAAAAGCCCTTATACAGGTCCACCTGTGCCACTTTTGCGTAATATCTCCATGAAGCACTACAGGCTAACTATTTTTCATTACAGCGGTGTCCCAATTACAGTCATGGATGCTCATTACGTTTAGAAAAACATCAACTTACTGTCCACGTTGAACAATGTCCTTTCAATGATTTAATATGTCCTATTAACAGTTTAAATGGATGTTCATGGAAAGGTAATTATATTATATTTTATTTTTAAATTATATCTTTAACATATATTTTATTCACATGCACAGAATAACGATTTAGAAGCTGTTATCTTTATACGTATTTTATTTAATTTCTATAATTGGGATTATATTAATGCACTTAAAAATAGGCACAAGAGTATAAGTGAACATGCTAATTCTGTTTACGTTAATACGTATACAAAAATAATACAATATATATATTATATACCTTATATAATACGAATTTTATAAAGGAATCATTTTCGCTTTGAGTTTATTTGACATTAGTAAGAATTAGCTTATTAAACCCCGTATATTTAATATTGCAAACGATAAAATCTACATTCCCAAGCAAACATTAGGTAGGTAGGTACATTAGAAAAGATTTAAGGGATTTAATATTGTAGCACCAGTTTTGCTAACATTGATTTTTGTTTTCACTTCTTATATCCAGGTCTTTTATTTTTGAAAATCAATCAATAAAATAATAATTATATTATTAAAATTGTGTTTATATCGACCGCCAAATTTCTGCCGAAAATGGAAAGTTTTAGTTTAGGAAATTGGAAACTCTGTACATATATATAAAAATATCGTGTCACAGTGCTAGTTCCCATACTCCTCCGAAACGGCTCAACCGATTAAATTCATTCTGCATGTTCAATAGGTCTGAGAATCGGCTACTATCTATTTTTCAAACCCCTAAGCCATAAGGGGTGTCCAGCACAATCATTTATTTTTATTTTTTAATGATACAGCAAACAAAAATACATACAACTCTTAATGTTCAATCCTCTACAATTAAACCCCTATTTCTTATTTGTTAATTTAAAGCTAAAAACTGTAAACTCTGAGGTTCATATAGAGAACAATTCACAGAACAACCTCAAAAGTTTTCATTCCGGAAAACCGAACAGTCTCTGGGGTAGTCTAGCAAAATGTGTTCCGTGTCGGTATGTCCTAAAAAGGTAGACAAGGCATTAACGAGACTCAAAGTTCGAGGAGGCAGCTATTAATAATATAAAATTTTATTTCTAAATTTGCCCGAGCAGCTATAGCTTGACGCATATTTGTATGTTTTTTTGTATAGACTGTACAATCTCTTGAATGAATTAAATATGAAAATTGGGCTTTCGTAACCCGAAACATATTTTTGTCTCTTCATATTCCAATTTTAATTCAAGGCACAATGTTAGATGCTCCAAAATGGTTTCAACTAGCTATCCATTTTTAACCCAACATCTTTTTTCCGTTTCCGTTTAATTAATACGGACACTATAAATTTTCCATTGCGAGTCAAATGTCGCCAAAGTGGAAGAGCGAGAGGTGTGAATGTTTAGACGAAGAGACTTTTTTATATTCTTTCTATAATCGTACCTTCGAGACGAGAAACTCTCTCCATCTAAATGGGCATTTATTCCGCAATTTTATATTACAGGCAAGGTTGATCAAATCAAATTCCATTTCGCCGAAGTACACCCTCAATGTTCAAAAATCGAAATAAATAAGGAGGACATTTTACACATCGGTGGTAACTATCAGTTCATAAATTTAATTACTCTTGGCTCGTACATGTTTTTACTGCACCTACAAGTAGACCAACAGAAGAAAAAAGTTAGCTTTGGAATACAACTTATCAGTTCGATGGTCAGCGCAGCGAAATGGACTTATGTCATTCGGATCTATAATAAAAAGGAGCCCCGGAGGTTATTTGAGTATGGTGACAAATGTCACTCGAATTGTGTACCGCTTCAAGATATCACCGACCAATTTGCGATAATAGACCTCGACTATGCGAAAACATTCTCAGAGCAAGATATGATAACATTTAAAATTTTCTTGAGAAAAGATTTTCACCCGAGTGACATAAAAGAACAACATAAAGGGAAACCGCCTCACGGTTTAAATAAAAGATGGCAAAGAAGCCAATTAAACTGATAATTATGACGTAACGCCGACGCTGTTATTTTATGATTTATACATTTTGTGACGAATTTTTTTAAACCCAACTATAAAAGCAATCCAAAAATGTCACAATTGTGTTCTAGTTTGAATATCCGCTCATGATTTTGAATTAAACATATTAGTTGTATTAACTATAAGGTCTGATAGTGATCAGATTCACCTTATAGTTAGGTATCACTATACTTATGAAATGTTTAATATTTAATTATTCTTGTCTTGTTTTTAATACATACTTAACCTGTACTATCTATCATAACAATATCCTTGTATTTATTAATTGTAGTGAGATCAATAATACTTTAAGGTACCCTATGCCTTACAGGTACAGGTAAACCTTACAGGTTTAAGTTTAAAGTGGTAAGGCCTATACTAGGTAGGCTTTTAATTGTCTGTATTTGTTTTATTTTATAAGCTAAAATGTGTAAGTAATTAATTGTTTGTATGATATGGTTTTATATCAGTCTATGCAAATATATGATTTTAAATATTAGGTACATTTTTTATTAATATTGCTATTATATTAACTACATATATTATATGTATTTGTTATAATCCGGCAACCCCAATTCAATGATATAATAAAGATGACATCTTCCAGTGAATAAAACAATTAAAATAAAACCAGTTATCATTTATTTCAATCAAAATCAATCAAGCTTTACATAATAACCACTATTGTGGTGATTATTGCAAATATTTATTCACACTTAATGACAAATTAAATAATACTAACACTGAACACATATTTGGTAAATTTTTTATTCCACCTTAAAGCCTTGTTGGACATAAGTGGACGGCATTATATCTTACCAGCCTATGAGATCAAATTTACATTAGCCGTACCTTTTTCATCATAATCAAGAAGTTGTTGATATCAATATCAATATAAAATAAACATGTTGTTCTTATTATGGCTTGACAGTTCTATTATGGTTAGGCCTGATAAGTTCTTAATGTTTCTTAGTGTTATATTGAAGAACGATATTAACTCATAAACTTAATATGCAGTGCCAATACATCTAAAATAAATATGGTAATATGTGCCTTATACATATGAATATGATTTAAGTTAACTTATACTAGAAACCTACTAACACCAGCTAACATAGTTTAAGGGGCACAGTAATTAGATCACATTTTTTTTTATTACTGTTATCTTTACATTGTGTTGAGTCAACTGTAGCTGTTTACATCATTAATGATTATTTAAATTTAATCCAAATATATTCAGATTAGTTTTATCAGTAGTATTAGACAGAAGAGTCATACAATTTAAAATGACCTTTGTAAAATAAGATTATATGATACACCTGAAAATAATTTGCTATATATAATAAAAGATCTATTATCACTCCCTGTATGTAATCACACACTTATACATCCCAAAAGTCATTACTATTATATGACTAGGTCTCTCACAAACTTTTAAGTGTTAAAAACAGTGTTGAAACATTGAGTGCAAGTGTACCAAACAGTAAAATCCACAAAGTGTAAAATTACACATTCCTTTACCTTGTTCCCAACAATTGTAATTAATTTCTTTATAACAGAAAATTTTATTTCTAAAGATGTCATCAAACTTACTTATATTTTATATCACAATTGTTGTCCAGAACTAGGTAGGAATTAGTAATAAGTGCTTAAAATTTTTAGTAATTATACATGAAATAATATCACACATTTTTAAGTTTTGTACTTGTAGGACTCCAAGTACTTAATAATTTAGTGCCAAAACAAATTAAATGTATAGTTCAATTGTTTATTCCTCCATTGTAGGCATAATCAGCTTTGTTATGCATTACAAGATGGTTGTCAACGAAGTAGAAACTGTCTGAGCAAGTTTCAAATGGGGCAGCAATCATTTCTTCAACTGAAATTTAAAAATACACTTTATAAAAATTATCTATATGTCCCATATGCCTCAAGTTGTAAAAACTTGAGTTAATTTCTACAATGAGTTTTCTGTAAAGGCATGTAATGAATCAGCTTTTTGTATCTAACATATTTGGGCATATCAGTTTCATCACTTTTTAATTTTTCATTCATAGTATGTGCTTGTGTTAGTACATAATAATTTACTAAGAATAAATATTGATTTAATTGAATCCAGTCAGACAGTATCTCAGTAATTGTGGTAATGTAAGTGTAAACTTTTGGAATTAAATGTGTACTAAAGCTACAGCTACCATTGCCAGTATGGAATAGAAAGTCATTATCTATCACATGAAATAAAATTTTACCAAGATCTGGTGGAAGAGTAGGAAACTCATAAATATGTTCACAGGTATTTCTTGAAAATGGAATGCAGAATCCAAATTCAAAATCAAATGTTTTCAGTAGTGTTTCCCGAAAGAAATGCTTTTCTATCATTCTGAAGTGATTAACTGGTCTTGCCCCAACAGTAAATTCAACTCTAAAAAAGAAAATTAATGTGAAATATAATATATTTGTTTGAGCTACTTATTCTATATAATTTAAAATTAACTGTAAATAAACATAGCAAATGTAAAATAATTTTCAAATAATTTGTACACTATTTCACATGATCTTGAGTCTAAATCTTACCCGAGTCACTAAGGATTTAGATTGTTTTCACACAATTATAATCTGTTAAGGTTTAAGCTACAAGGATACTAAGTTATTAATGGGGGTCAAAGCAATGGTTTAAAATGCAATCTTGGCCCTCACTACTTACGTGGCACCAACGGTTCGCAACTTTAAAAACTGCGGCGTAAATTGGTATCGTACGAATCGCCCGGCATTAGGGTCCAACGGATCATCAGATCCATCTTCACCGCCCTCATTATCGACACCAAAGTCTGTTGGGGGCTTAGCAATCTCGAAAAGAACCGTACCCGTTTCCAAATCACGAATTTTAAATCTCGTAAAATCTATATCGTATACGTTTGCCTCAGGGCTACATAAGTAGGTATCTGTAATTTTGTCTAACTTCAAAACATCATCCGGAGTAACTTCACTAAGGATTTCATCTCTACTTGCTTCAACAAGGGATATTGATTCACATTTCTTTCCTACCAAACTCATTTTCATGAAAATAATTTGAGGGCAGCTAAAAACGAAAATAATTTAACACATATTTTTATAGTAAATTAGGCTTTATACTAGATTTATTTATGGTAAATCTAAATGGCATAAGTTTTAAATGTCTATATTAAATTAGGTCTGTTAAGCCAACTAAACAAAATAATTTTGAAAATAAATCAACCCTGCAAAATATACTTTGATTTTAAATTTTTTAATCGATAGGAAATCCACAGATTAAGTAGGAATTCTATAGCCTGTATACTGTGGCTTAAAACAAATTTTCTTTTCGATATAGGTATGTCATAAGCCCCAGTCATGGACAAGATCGCTTTACAGTAATGTATGTAGATAGTCGAAAACTTAATTAATTTAATTATCTAAAATTATAACTCACGCTTTTCGGCAGTCAACTGCCAATTCGTGTTTCTGTGAATACGCCATGTTTTGCGTGATCTCAAAAGTTACTGTTTATTATAATTCGGGACCGCTATCGCCATCTTTAACGGCTAACGTTACACTTATTATATTTTGGACGTTTTGAAAGTTTTTTTAATGTTGTTAAATAATTGTAACTTTACATTTAATCTTGTCGACTTAAACGTTCTCGTTAAATTGTAATGATTTAAACTAGAGTTAAAGTTTATAAGTTTCTTAACTATTTTAGTTTTTGTTTATGAACAGTTTAGAATGGAATCAATGACATAATATGAATGTAGGTAGTAAGTTAAAGATACTTGTTAGTTGTAAACTTTATACTATTTAAGTGTATTGCTGATAACTTTAAAGTTATATTATGGTATATTTTATAGAAAAGTAACTTAATATTTTACAAATTTATTCTGAAAAAATTCAGCAACTTTTATATATTTAAAAAAAAAAATTCAGCAACTTTTATATATTTTTATTGTTTACAATCATTGTGCTAAGGAAACAATTAATATGTTTTGATTGATGATCTATATCACCATGATTTATATCATCATGATTTATATCATTAAAGTAGGTAACTCGAGAGCGTTTTCTATGTTGTATATCAAGTACATATATAACCTTACAAAATACTTAAACCTCTTAATAGAATTATTACAACATCTTTAGGTTTTATAAATTGCACAAGATATTGAGTTTTATTGCCGCCTATTAACCTTTATATTTATTAGATAATTATGATATTTGATATTTACTATGCAGCATGTTAAGGAAGATAGTCAACAGAGGTGCCTCATTTTAATAAAAAATAACTATGCCTGAAACATTTTTATGTTACTACTTGTATATTTTATATTTAATATCTATAAGTAGTTACAGATCATTAATGTATGCATTAGATGTAAAAAATTAGTTACTGTCACCAGAATAATGCTACATGTAGGAGTAATGTGAACCACTTTAATGTCTTTTACTACTAAACATAACAAGGCAATTAATGAAAATACCAAAAATAATACTATTAAATACGTAACATATTTTTTATTAATTCCTTACTTAAACAGGGTTTGCATTCTCATATATGCATAATTAGTAACAAATCACTGATATAAACAAAAGTGACATAAAATCAGCATGAAACTTAAATTTAAATCTAAGAACAACAATATCAAATCATAAGTTGATTAAGGTTAATTCATACTTGACTAGGTTCTTATTTTATAATATGTATTCATCCCTTTTTTAATTTCGTATAACTTCTGAACTTAAACTAAAATTGGATATATATAGGTATACATAATTACAGAGATTATTCAAACCAGTAGCGAATCACCAATAGAAACCACCAATAGACTTATTCGATGATAATAACTCAAAGTCTGCATTCAAATTGAAATTGTAAATGTTCAAGCACAAGAACCAAACCTAATTAAAGCTTTAATCAAACACTAATTTCAGTGTTCCTCACTAGTCTGCTTTTTTTTCAAGAATTGTTCCGACCTTGCCATTCTACCCATTTTGCAGCTTGCTTGTAACATTAGGAATACATTTAATTCAGAGCCAATGTGGCAGAATAAGGTTCTTCGAACATCAGCTTGAAGCTACGCTGTCAACTTTGCGATAGTGTAGTAACAAGTCTCTTGGCTGCGAACTAGCGTTTTCAACAATACAATGACGCAAAAGCGGTAAAATATTTTTCGGTAGTATTGTGGCTAGAACCTTGCTTATATCTTATTTATAATATCGCTGATAGATTAGATTAAGAAATAAAGTCTAAATCATAGAAACCTCAATAAAATAACAAATTTAGCTTTAGTTCGTTTCTACATTAGAGAAAGCATGACACCAGTATGTCAAATCTCATAGAATTTTTATACCGTCAAAAACAGTTATGGTTTGACATAGGGTTTTACTATGTTTAATAAATTAATCGTAATTAAATAAGCAAACTACTTATTTTTAATGTGAAACTTCTTTAGAATTTTTGTGATTTCAAACCGTATTCAACGGAAAAAGCAACAGTAAAAAGAGACAAACACATAAATTTATATGAATATCTTCCTATCTCATTTTCTTCCAGGTTAAATCTTATGAATTTATGTGTCTGTCTCTTTTACTGTGGCTTTTTCATTTCATCGAATTTCAAACTTTCATAATTTTTCTTTTTACCAAATTAAAGATTGATATTAAAAAAACTTATATATTATCCTACATTTTATCTATAAAAACTTCGTTTTTGAAGGTTTCACTTCTACCACGTGTGGATTGCACTAATTGTTTTCTTTTTTAATTTATGGCAATAGTTTTAACTTTATGACAGTTTTAAGTAACATGCGAGAAAAAATTAAACAAAGACATCAAATGACAAAACCACTCTAAAATAAGTGACTATGTAGTGTAGTTACTTATGTTAACCAATGTAACGAATCGATTTGAACGCATCCATAACGTTGACGCAATTTCCGCTTAACACGATAGGTTGAAGTCTGAATTGAAGCATGCGCATTGTCATTTTCAGTCATTGAGTGGTCAAAGATTCATTGTTTTACAATTTACAATTACACGATAAAATAGGGCGAACGCTGAAGTGTTGAACTGTGATAAGTTAATTCTAGGTGTTAGTGGATTATCTAATGTGCATATAAGTGAAAAGTATAATATCAATATGCTTATCAAAGAATAGTAAGTATTGTTAAGGTTATATGCTCTAATTGAGAAAATAAATCGATTTTTTAAGACTCAGCAAAAAAATTAGAATAGCTTTCGCAAGGGATCTCTTGATAAAAATTGTTTATAGGTAGCTGTACCTTCATAAGCCAGATAAAATATAAGTACAGTGTCTTAAGATTTGGCTAAACTTGACAAATAATTAAAAATTCAATACTAAAATAATTCAATAATAAATTGACGCAACTAAAAAAAGGCTTACTACTCTGATATTCTTATATATATCTTTCTTTTTCAGTCGTGTTACACTACCATTAACAGTGGAAGAGGTAAGATTTTTACCATTTATAACTTTTTTCCAGATTTCTGGTTAAAATAATTTGTTACAAAATTTTCAATTTGATTTAATACAAATATTTATTATTACAATTAAGGCCTGCGCATTATGTGACACCAAAAATATATATTGCAGAAATTAATACTTTCAGTGATATTCCACTTTTAAAGTTTGGATAAGATAATGAAATTCTATCCAGCTCATTAGGAGCATATTGTCGGCAAACTTCACCCTGATAAAAAAAACAGTGAGAGGAGGATTAAAAGTAGAACCTTCCAAAGAAGCCAAGTAATTCATTCTTTAATATTAATTATGATTGGTAATAAATTAAAATATCTATACATATGGTTGGTGGACACAGTTTCCCCACTGAGACTCATACTCGGTCAGCTGTGCATGATATCTATACATAGTACATTTAACATTAAATCATAATAACATTAATTTATATGTCTTGTTTATGTTGATGGCTAAAAGATTACAATGGATACTCCTAAAAAATATTATGTCTATAATATTGTCAAACATTCTTATTTTAAAATTTTGGTTCACATGTAGATTACAACTGACACAATTTGCTTAGTACTTATACATAAAGTATATTATATTTGAATAGCTAACTATAAAAATATTCTAAAACTTGAATGCATATGCATACTTAGTGCTGGATCACTATTAAAGTGGAAGAGTCCAGTGGACTAGTGGCCAATATCTTGAAAGATAGATTGGTTATATAAGTACTCTTGTATTGATTTGTACATCTTAACTGTTTGAGAATATGTTTCTTAGGAGAGTTTTATATATAATTAAAGTTGAGAATCAGTTATACTTAAATATTTAAATATTAAAAAGTGTGATGTGTGGGGTGCCATACATTCATTAAACTTAAAATTAATGTGTAACAAACTAGTATTGTTTTGTTAAATATCAAATTAAATTATTAATCTGGTTACTAAATACTGCCAAATAATAAAACTCATAGACTTACAGTGTATTAGTTACATAGAAATATAAAAAGTACAGCTGGTAGCCTACAATTCATACACTAATAAGTTTTATTTAAGTAACCAGTTATACTGTTGGATTACAAATTGGCATAATCTGCAGAGGTTTTTGCATCTCGTTTTTTCTTTATGTAAAGTTTAATTAACTTTATATTGTAGTTTGTTAAGCTATGTTACACTTTGGGCATTAGGGTCTCAAGTCATTTGTTATTTCAAATCCCTCCAGTAAACCAATGTAATTTATTTTTTCTACTTGAACATTTACGCAGATATTAATATCTAAACAAGTAGAGGCCACTGAATTAGTGATTATTTTAAGAATAGTACATAAATTATTATGTACTATATTAATAGCATATATATTGTGACAAGAATAGGATCAATATAGAGTTCCTAAAAATTTTTTTTGCTAAATTTGGCTGGGATTGTCTCAAAGATTTATTTATTTTATTAAGTATATTTTTATATTATTTATAGATTTTGTCTCAATTTTAATTATGATTGTAAAATATTATGCACAATCAACCAATAAAAAATCTCCATTGTTTGAAAATTAAGAAGCAGTTCAGTAAAGTGATGCTTTGATTAGACGCGACAAAATTGTCTATTGACAAAGTTGAGTCTCACAGTCGCTGAGTAGGCTACTGCATCACTCGGTCAAGGTTGTAAACACCGCGTAAAATTAAACAATTTTAGTAAATTGTTGATGATAACTCCTAAGCTAAGAAAAAACAAATCATTGAATGATTACGTAGTCGGCTAATAGTAATGTTAAATAGTAGAGTTAAAAGTTTTCAGTTAAATGTAGTTCATATCCAAGACTCAACGTTAGTGCAGAAAAAAGAAGTTCAATAAGTTTTTTTTAATGTTCTCTTATGTTTAACCTTTTTGGTAGTACATGACTCATGACCATTCTGGATTTTACACTTTGAACGGAATTCAGTGGCCTAATGTTTCGTTATTACCCTCTTCATTCCACTGTCATTTCTAAATTTTCATTACAAATAATACTTCTAAGACATATTTTGTTATCTCTGGACTGGTCCTGGGTGGCGACACCTTTTGAACGACGTAAGATATTACGAGTCGTAGTGTTCTAAAATGTATATAAAGTGATTTGATTATTATAATATATTTGTCAATAGGTTGTCGTTTTTTATACATTTATAAGTCTTGTTAGACCTATGTATTTTTACACTGGCTGAGCTTAAAAGAGTTGTTTGATGTGTTGTTAGTTATAAGATTTAGGTTTGTATATTTTTTCATGTTTTTTTATGTAGAATAATTGGTGTGGGTATTAATGTGTCATTCTATCATTAATTAGCAATAACTGTTAAGATTTCAGTTCAGATATTAGATAATAATTATGTGGACTAAAATATATTGTTCCTGATTCAATATTGTTTGTAAAACCTAAAAAAAATACCATTTAATTTTAATTTTCTTGTTTTTGTCTAGTGAAGCCTTATTGGTTTATTTTTATATTCGTATGTATAAAGTTAAAAGTTATTGATTAAATATGTATTACGTAACCAATAACTTTTCTAGAAACTTTATGAAAAAGTTGTAATACTACAATTACTAAAAATATGTAACTTAAAATATAGAGAAGTCGTCATATTATGCTCTGAGATTTAATTGAAAGTCTAGTCTAAAGTTCAGTTTTATCTGACGGTATAAAGCCATTGTAAGAAGTAATCGAAAAAAAAATTATAAACATGTATTTTTAAATAACATTATTCATTTAACATACCATGCTAGAAACTTGTTTTGTCATCTCAATATTATATAATGTATGGATATCATGACGATGGATTCGTCAGTTCAGATCGTTACCAAGTTAAAATTCTGTTAATATACATGTCTCTCTGGGTCGGTATCTCATGTTTGAGTATCGTGGTCAACTGTGTAGTAAGTTCTGGCGCGAAGAATTTTCATCCACCAATTTTAGTTCTTTTACAACAGTAAAAAAAGCGCTGTATAATTTTTGATTCACAATTGTTTACATTGAGAAAGACGAGACTTGGTCAGTCCATCATTTTGGGAACGTCCACGCAGTCCTTTGCTTTCGTTGTTGCCAATCGCGATGAGCATATCTAAGTTCGGGTGCATTAGAAGCATATTGTCGGCATATGGTTGATAAACAGGTTTTAATAGGAAGTATCGATGTATTAGTGGCTTAAGCGGTCTACGGCATTATTCTTAACATCTTTTAATATATGTATTATGTTTAATATATATGAGGTGGCAAAATGTTAACAAAACTTGATATATAAAAAATTAACAACCGTGGAGAAATAAGCTAACGCCAACGTTTTACACCGAGGCGCTTTCTATAGAAAAATATTATGCTATTTTTTGCAGTTATTTTGGATATAGAGCATGAATACCAATTCCTACTTATCATTAGTAAAAAAATATAGATAGTTGCTCATATAAAATAATATTATATTGCCCAACTCCTTAGCCATCTATCTGGCTCTACTAGTCATATTGTTAAAACCGAAAGGTGCAGTACCTTTCGGTTTTAATAATTTATTTTCACAAATTATTAAGTCTGGTGTTCTGTAAAATTATCCAAAATACTTTTGTATTAGGTACTAAAAACTGACACACTTGGAAACTGAAGTTCTAAAAATAATACTTTACAAAGCTCTTAACAATCATGTACCTACATAAATTACTGTTATAAAGTTTATTATCGATATGTGTCTCAACTTTTATTAAGCAATACTGTGGTTACAAAAGCATCATAGCGCTTAATTTAAATTTTTTCTACAGTATCAAGTGGCTCAGCTATTCTGCGTAGCTGAGGTATCAAAAAACGAAACCGGTGGAGGCGAAGGCATAGAAGTAATTAAGAATGAACCATTCAAAGACTACCCCTTACTTGGTAAGTAATATATTTATATTTTTTTTAAGATAATGGTATAACTTTGCTGGTAACCAGAAGATATGACCCCCAAACGCATTTTTAAGATGTTATTTACTTAATTCCAATTTTGGATCGATTCAGATAAATTTCTCTTACATTTTTATTGGAAGAGTTTATGCTTTGAAATTTTAAGAATAAATACTATTTTTATGCAGGAAATTTTAGATGTTTGCTCGTTGTTACATGGATATTATGAATTTTATTTGAAGGTTGATTTTTTTAGGTTTTTTAAATATGATAAAATACGTAAAGTGCGTCATAATGCCATTAATTATTGCTTACCTTGATAAAGATTTCCTCATATTATTTTAATATGTTCTACATCATCATTATTATTTTTCATTCCAAAAATATTTTTTGTGTAACACTTAATTTTTTTCAGTAACTTAAATAAGAAAAATGCTGATTGCATTCAAGTACTATACTTTAGTCAGTAGTCTAATACTAATACAAAGTAATACTGGTTGGTTGTATTAACTGTAAATAGAACGATATGTATTAACTTTAATTATGATTTGTTGTAAAGAAATAAAACGGCGTCTTGTTTTCTATATCTATATATTACTGTCTTGTTATCTATATAATAAAATAACTGGATATATATAGCATTTAATAAATAGAATATTGAAATAAATAAATTTTTGACTTCATTATTTACCCATATTTGCAATCAAATTGCTCCATGAGCAAAGGGGTAATAAATTTTTTTTAGTTCTTATCATCGTCCTACTTATCGTCGTCTTATCGTAAATGTATGTTGTATCAAAAATTACTTTATAATAATATGATATGTCATATCATTGTCTTTATTGCAAATGATTGTTATCAGAATTACAAAGACTTATATGTATCTTAAATAAGAAAATGGCTTTAAAACTTTAAAGTTCGCATTCTAATAATTAAGATTTCATGTGACGATTAACTCCAATTTTGAACTCAAAACCACCTAGTTTCAACATCCGTCCTTGATGGTTCATATTTGGTTTGCGAAAGCTGAATACTGAAATTCGGAACGGGTATAGCTGTTGAATTTACAGTGTAAGTCAATACTAATGTCCGCGACTTTCTAGCGAATACAGAAGGCAAGGCAACCAGCTCAAAAACTGTAGAAGTTAAAGCCTTTGAAACTGAATCCTGCTCCACTTGTCCTCCTTGCGTGGATAATGGTAACATTTTCATGACATACAGTAGTAATCGGTAGATGTACATAACTGTAATTAGAGAAACAGATATAATTGGAATTAGCTTTAATTTTTTTACGTTATAAATAAAGACGACATTGTATTTTGATTTAAAATTTTATAGTATATAAATATACATATTTATTTGATATAAAATATTAATACAACAGATATTAGCTAGTAAGCCAGTGAAATAAGAATAATTTCAAATGTTTAAGGTTTAACTAGAGTGTGTTAAGCAAGTTCTCGCTGCGTCGATAGAGTAGTTACCTTCATGTAAAGGTAATTGTTGAATCCCATCGTATATATCTTTCTTTACAATTTCGTTATAGTTCTCAGTATGTCTGTGGCGCTAAGTCGCTATTGGGAGTTACGTGGTTCCGACCCAGTAGTCACCATTGTACGATAGTCGATTGAAACCTGAATTAAACTAGATATTTGATTAAAATCTTTCCATCTCGACGTATAACGTTCAAGAACTCCTTTTTTAAGGAACTAACTGCCGTGCATCATCTCTTTGTGGTACTAGGTGCCAGTAGATGTATTTTCAAACCGTTACGACAAGAAACAGCGTACCAAAAGAAACACACACAACACACGCTCCCAGTCCCGGATCCCAGTGTAGCAGCTGTCTAAGGGCCGCCGACTTGTCTGCCTCCATAAAATAAAACTTTTTATATCTGGAAACAAAACTTTCTTAGAAGATATGATGTTAGATCTTACATGTCATATATGACAGTAAAAAAATGTAATTAAACCTGCTACAAATTATCTTTATAATTTCTATAAGTAAAGAATATTTATTATGAAACCAAGGTCGCAATTAACTACTGTCATTAAAAACTATGACAATCCTTTATACATAATCTATCTACCAATGACAGCGTTTACGGTTGCTGAAAGTATTGTTATTAATGTGTGGTTTTGTGCATTATTCAATACGTACTTTATACATTTTTTTACACTCAACTGCATGGTAAAGCTACAGTTACTAATAACACGTGCCTAAAAAGCCTCCCGTACGGAGCCGTATGACTAAGCGTGTTTTCTGAGCGTATAAGGAAGGTAACAATCGTACAATGATTCTTTAATCAATTTTAGCATGATAACATGAGTGATGACGTCACACGTATAATTTGCGTTTACACAACTGCGGTTATGTTTGGTTAGGTGTTGAACAAAATCCTTTATCGCTTCCTAGACATTAATTGTTTTAACCGTTCAAAACGTTTGCGTTACAATTGAATAATTTCAAATGCCGTATGCAATTTTCAAATCTTAGGTACAAAAAGGTAAAATCTCAGGTAAAATAAAGTACAATTTATAAAGTTGTAGATATGAAGTAAAATAAAAAATACAATCGTAAATTAATACATATAAAAACTTGATTAGGCGTGGCGCGAAAGGTTTAACGTATCTTGACATACGTACGAATTCCGCACAGGTTTTAATATTATATAACACTTCAATACATTCCCTTAATAATAAAGGAGCTTTTATATAATTTTTACTTTTATATATTTGTATAATGATAAACAATAACGGTATGTTAATCTATGTTCATTAAAGGCTATGGTAAGTCCCATCTAGTGCTGTCATAGGTGGGAATTGTTGAAAATTGAACCTTTGAATGCTGCCAATTTTTTAAGACGCTGCATTGCTGTATTTTTTAAAAGGCGTTCTAGTACAAACGCAGCTATTTACCGACATAATACGTTGAAGTCGTCAACCGGCATATATCTTTTTCTGTTTATAAATATTAAATTGCTAATCGTTTTTTTCATACGTAAAACATCACGAGACGTTTAACGAATGAAAAAACAACAAAAGACACTTATCTTGCCTTGTTTTTCATAATTAAAAACCTGTATTTTCTAGGGGGTAAATACTCATCGGGGCAGTACACTTATAAGATCTACCATCTGGCGTCCAAAGTGCCGGCCTTCATCAGATTGCTGGCTCCAAAAGGTTCCCTCGAAGTTCATGAAGAGGCCTGGAATGCCTACCCATACTGTCGGACTGTTTTAACGGTAAATTTTTCATGAAACGATTTGCTTTAATATGACGTATACGTGTACACACGTAAATAGAACTTCTTTATGACCTTATTTTTCGAAAAATTATCTACTGTATCCACTGGATCCACTTCACAGAAATTGGTTAAATTAGATAAAGTTTAAGAAACGGTTTATATTATCATAGACATGAATACAAATAATTTAGTTGCGTTACGCCAATTGAAATTCACTAACGGCTGTCCCCGGTTTCATTTAATATTGGTTTTGTTTTTTTTTTAATTTTCTTATACTTTGAATGGTAGCAAATAAGAATAGAGATATGATATTCATTCTCATTTATTTACAAACTACAGTATGTGAAAACTAACACAATATAAAGTGTTCTTTAAAATAAAACTAATATATTTCAATTATTTGCAATTATCGTCACAGTTAAAATGCAATAAAATTATACACGTAGGTGATTTAAGAAAACTCACTAGTTTATTGTCATTGCACTGTGTATATACTGCATTGCACTATGTATTTGATTTTACAGAATTTCATTTCCTATCCAATCGTGGTAGGGACAAGAAAAATGTGCGCGTAATAATGTAACGTGTACCTAAGTGAAAAATGTGACGGTAATTTTTTTCCAACGCCGATATTGAAGTTTCACTTCAAACATTTTGGGGTTCTAAATCGACATTAAGGTGTATTTAAGTTGATTCTAGGGGAAACATTCTGTAGGAGTTGGCATCTCTGAGGTAGAGATGCTGTAAACCAGTCACAATCAAACGAAACATGCCGTCGTTTCGTCTTTTCTTTTTCTTTCAAATTTTCTGACTTCCAGATCTCTAGTTATTTTCACTTAAATTGTAAACTAAGGATAATTTAATTTTAATATTTATTTCAGAATCCCGGCTACATGAAAGAGAACTTCGTTATCTGCATAGAGTCTTTGCATTTACCAGATGCGGGTGAGCAATATAATGTAAGTAACAATTTACATTTAATTATTACCGTTACAATTTCTGAACTTAAATGAAACTACTTGTTCTGATTTATTATTTCTGAATTACGAATTTCATATACGTACCAGTTTTAAGTGGAAAATAGTAAATGCCAATTGTTTAATAATAATTAATCATTTAATGATAATTTACCTTCGTAAGTTAATAAAGAGGTTTTAATAAAGAATTCCTTATGAACATTACATTTAACATTTCGAAATGAAATTTCGTTAGGGTAACGCAGAGAAATTTCAATTCAATGCAAGTTTTAAGGTGATTCAGCAGTTTGCGGAGCTCATATAATTTGCTGAATTAAGGAAAATTACTTTAAAATCTTTATTGTATTGATTGCGATTTTAGTGTGTTGTAAGTCAGATAACGAAATGGGCTTTCACGAAATTATTGATATCAAATAGATGTCTGTCTTATCGTTGACTCTAATTCGTAAGTAAGTCTATTAAAAAAAGAGTTAGACTTCCTATTTTTTAGAATAAATACCCATGACATGTCAAAACACTGTTTGAATTTAAACATTACCTTTGTACATATTTATAAAAAAAATCGTTATAGATTTTTATTTTTATTTATTTTATGCAAACATAGTATTCATATATTAAATATGAGGAATTGCTGCGAATGTTATTATTATTTATTATAGTAAATATTATTTGACATGGATTGTCTACAACAGTAACATACATTCATATTATAACCAGCCCGGCTTTTATTTTAAGAATCTTTAATGCTTTCGCTTTCAGTTTTATCAAGGTTTGAAATGAATAAAAGTTTATTATTAATCAAGTCATTTAGTGCTCATAATAAACATGTTTGTCATCCTTATGAGGCATTGTAGCGTGAAAAATGGCATATGCTGAAAGTGAAGATAAATTGTAATATAATAAGTTTCAAAACAATTGAATCGGCCTCACTGACCAACCTCTTTTGTGTAATTTCCGTAAAATAGTAAAAAATACTGTAATATAATTTATATTGCTACACAAATAATTCCTTGTAAAATTTTGTAATATTGTTTTCGTTACTTATCATGATCTTTAGTATATTAAATTTTAATTATATAGCACGAACATTTTTTGTTATGTTTAATGAATAATTTATTTAAGCCTTTTATACTCGAAAAAGATATGCTTTCGTGGGGACCTTAACCCATGCCATAATAAAACAATATCTACCTAAAAATCCACAAAACGGACTAAACCAGAAACGCAGAAACGCAACTATGAAATTAAATGTCCGCCTAGTTAATGACTGACCTATTAAATATATCATAGATGTGAACTGCATATCTAAATATAAAGAAAGTACATATTAGAAAAACTGTCATACAAAATCTTTAATCACAAGGGACAAGTGGTATTGACTCTACTCTATAGTTTGTTTATAAAGCTTTCTCTATTTGCTCTTTAAGTTTCTCGAAAATATGTTTTCATTTTTTGACGATTAGGTACCTACGTATTAAATTAAATTGTGGAAACATTCGTTAGAACCTTGTCTTGACCGAGACCTTTAGTCAATTACAAGGCCAAGTACGATGAGATAATACTACGTATATAAATGGTTACCTTAATTAATCAGCTCTTATCATTGATAATTTTCAATCAATTATACATTTTTTTATTTATATATCATTGCACGTGTTGGAGTTTTATTAAACATATGAAACTACTTGCAACGGGCTATCTCTTTCGACCAAGACTTCTTTCGATGAAAAAATATCAACTTTAAACAAGTCTTGATATTAATTATGACAGTTATACATTTTACAGATATGAAGTGCTTATATTCTATTTATCTATGATTTTTAAATGGTGATGTTGAAGTACACGGATTTAGGAAGTGATTTCCATAGATTTTAAGAAGTCAAACATTTGCTACCGAAATTTGTGTTTGGCGCTTGTACTTGACGAATATTTAAGTATAATTATAACGATAAAATAGATAATTTGGAGATATGAAGATGTTTTGGGATTAAAGGAGACAGAGTAAAAATAAAAGAAGTGGGGCTAGGAAGTTAGCAAACATTTTGTCTAAGTATACTTAAAGCAGAAGTTTAAGATTCAGGTAATGTTGCCTTCTTTGTCAATGACAATACAGGATAAAGTTATATCTAAAAAAAGTTTTTCAAATTTGATAGGACTATAAAGTTTGCAAAGGCATTGCTAAAACCAGCAAAGTGAGTAGTGCTCGTTGATTTTTATTAATTCATTGACGAAGGTTATCAACGACTACTAAAGTCATGGTCGTGCTATCCAGGAGGACTCTAGTATGGAGTTGTTATTCAAATTAAGCCATATAATGAAATTGTAACGTAGTGGAGTTTGACAATATAAATGATTCAGACCTGCATATTGACGAAACAGATGCAGCCTGAGGCCAAGACCATAAAAAGTTGTTGACACTGGATTACTATCATTAATCTTTTAGAACGCAAAACAAGGTCGCATCTGCCAACTGTTTGTCTGTGGTCTCTTGCACTTAAAGAATTACGTATGCCTTAGTGAATTAATGTACCATTTATTCTCTATGTTGCATATTATTAATATCATGCTCCACTTAAATTGAATGCATTGAAAAGCTCACAGCTTATTTCTAATGTACCTTTTATAGACTGTTTGAGATTTTATTAAATACGCAGACGTATATCATTACTATTGACTCTGCAATGAACTGAATTGAGAATATTAGGAGCAAATTAACCCAAAAATGCAGAGGTCAAGTGGCTTTTAGTATTTAACTCAATCGGTATGGTGCTATTTTTGATTATGTAATGTATTAACAATTTTTCTTTACGGTAAATTTAACATAATGACCACATATGCACTTAGCCTTTTTGGATAGGGGTGTGGGGCATATATACTCGCACTGCCACTGCAGCTATTGCCTTATTGAAACGTTCAGTAAAAGCCGAGTATGAACACTCACTAATGACGATATTACAGTAAGAATTTAGGGTAATATTTCCGGAAGCGGCTAGACCGAGCTGAGTGTAAATGTCTGAAGATTTCACATAATCTTTGTTCAGTTGAATGGGTTGATGACCGGTACAATATACGCACGGGGCGTATAGTGTTAAATAAAAACGCCTAACACAATAACAATTTCCTCTGTACCTACAAAATTTTTATGGCATCACAGATGGCTTTGTTCGGCATAAAATACCTATAAAACGCTTCCCGTAGTGACTTTTTCTATGTTATAAGCCCGATAGGAATATTATATACGAAAGTTCATGACTATTAAGGGGTAGGAGTTTTGTCTTAAATTTCGACATATAGTGAATTTAAAAATCGCTTACAGGATCCGAATAAGTTTTCACAGCTGTTTTTGTACTTAAGTTGTATTTGATATAATTCTGATGTGATTATGGATGTCTGCGATACAAAATTAATGACGGGAATAACCTACCTGTATCTTATATTCCATAATTAATATATTTTATTTTACCACAGCTAATCATATAAGACGATACCCTTTCTGTGTTAGTTCACAATAAACTTAGTTTCAAAAGCGATCTGAGTAATTTCTTTGAATTTTAATATGTTTGATTAGATACGAATACGGGTCTAAAATAAAATGGTTTATTTGAGTGCAAGAAACAGTGGGTCATAAGGAGTAATTAAATTATGTAACGTAGTAATGAAACTAATTGCCTTGAAACAGTGTCCGAAGGTTACTGTACGAATACTTAGTATTGTAACGTGTAAAATTAAATGAAAAAGTTTTCGTAAAAATTTGTAATATAAGAGAATGTAGAAGGAAAGTATATACGTATAAGCTCGAACAATGAGGGGTTAATTTCCATATTTCTGACGGCCAACGGCTGATCAATGTCCGTTCTTTATGAATAAAAGTTAGTTAGTATGTATTCAGTTTTTACAACACTATTGACGTAAAACATGTTTAAAAGAAATATAACCTTCGCAATGTTAGTAGGTTTTATAAGTCAGATTTATACACCACAATTTAATCAATTAATAAATTGGTATTTATTCGTCTTTGAGTCAATTTTATTTTGTTGTAAAATACTTATTTATCATATTCGTATATAGGCAAAAGTCAATACTTTAGAGAAAATATATATCTATTTCTACACTTGTTTAAAACAAAGGAATTAACTTTTATTATAGAGAAACTCAACTATAAATGTATTTAAACATTTTTTATCACATAGGTTTAAATAAAAATACTATAAATATATTTAAACAATTTGTATCAGATACGTTTAATTTAAAAATACGATTCAATGATTTACAGGTGCACGAACTGCCGCCAGAAAAGCTTAAGACGCGCGAAGTCGTCAACATAGACATTGCCAACGACCCTATGTCCGCCGCAGACTACAAGGCTGAGACCGACCCCACGAAGTTTAAGTCTACAAAGACAGGACGGGGTCCATTGGTCGGGGCCAACTGGAAGAATGAGGTCAAGCCAGTCATGACTTGCTATAAACTGGTCACCGCTGAGTTTAAGTGGTTCGGACTCCAGGTACTTTAATATTTATATTCTGTAAAAAAAAGGTTTTTTATATAAAATTTATTATTATTTTAGACTTGTAAGGCCTCATATACTCATGTAGTTAATTGTGTTCTTGGTGGATGTAATGTTACCGTTGGAATTAGGCAATATGAAATATTTTTACTCGAATCTACTTTTATTTTCAGAGCAAAGTTGAGAATGTGATCCAGAAATCTGAGCGACGGTTATTCACTATCTTCCACAGGTAATATATTTTTAATAATCTCCGCAAGCAATAAAAATACTGAATTTATAATCATAACAACAAAGTTTTGTGAAATTTTCAAAAGGGATATAATTTTAATACAGTAAGTCGAGAAATACTTTTAATGACCAGTACTGGCCTAGTCACAGTGCAACTTTCTAACCTGAAATCTGAGGTCGTAGGTATAATCCCCAATAGACTTCAGCCATTTAATACTCGCATGTACGCTGCAAGGATACATTGTGAGGAATGTCTTAGACCCGACGGTCTGTCAGGCACAATAGGCTGATCATCCACTTGTAAAATTATGAAAGAAACGGAAACAATGTGATGCCAAGACCTATATAGGGTTGCAGCGTCATTGGATTATTATTTATTAATTAAGACTCTATGGCTGTTCAATTCAGAATCGTTGTATGAAAGTTTATATGTTTTTTTTAATATCGGCATCACTGAGCTTTTTCGGCTTACGCCACAGCCAAGTTAACATATTCATTGTCCTTGTCGGACTTCGCTAAGTCTTTTGTTTTTGGGTATGATTTCACAAAAAACTTAGTTAATCTGTATAGTAAGCCAATAATTATTGCAAAAAATTATCTCAATTATAATATAATTTTAATATTAACTGAAACTGCATAAATCAAAGTTATGCTTAAATTAATTATTTAATATACTGGTGTAAATTTCTGTAACGCCATATGCAGTAAATAATTAAGTCAGTAAAATAAATAAATAAAAGTTATGTTAACTATACAATTTACACTATTAGTTTGCATAAACACAGCATATATTGAGTTCTTCGAATGTGAATACAAATTAACTTAGTGATGGATTTTGACATACGGGAGTGAAAGTTCGCGCTAATCCTTGTCTTTAAGTCTTGTCGTAAATCTAAGCATTGTTTAAATCAACTTGCCCTACATTGGTACTTATATTTAATTTCAGACAAGTCTTTTGCTCTATGGACGACTGGTACGGTATGACAATGGCTGACATCCGCGCCATTGAGGACCGCACTAAGGAGGAGCTAGAGAGGCTTCGTCGTGAAGGTGAAGTGCGCGGAATGCGCGCTGACAACGAATAAACGGAGACAGCCCAAGCGCACGAGTATGTTGCTACGTGACAACCCTACGCGAGACTCGTGACAGCCCTAACGCTGTGACCATGTGACAGCCCCGTCATCTTAAAGCCGGTTGCTAACCCATCGCACGATTTGCAACCAGTTCCTATATATGTATTACCAATACCAATACCAAACCGTTTATAGCTAAAATCAAATAATTGATGACAGCAATGAATTGCGATTTGTGATTACCAATTAGGACACATAACCGAGCCTTTCGCGTTTCACTCGCCGCAATAGCGAACGTCGCGTGTCAACTGCCGTGCGCTCCCATACTGCGACAACCTTGAGCGCAAGCACTGCATAATTTTACCAAATTTGTCTAAACTCTTCCAGTTGTTAGATAATAAAATATTTATTGCAATAATTATATTTATTTATACCCTGCACCTTTATTGTGTAAAAGGGAATGCCGTCCGCAAAAAGGCAAATTAACTTAATAGTGGGTAGACTATTCTATGATGGTACTATTAGTTGATGTACAATTGAAAATTTTCCCCTATCTTCATAAAATAGAGAAACTCATCATTTTTGTAATTTTTTGTTCCAATTACTATGGAAAGTAAACAATTATAGCTCTACATATATATTGTATTGCAGCGGTTACTTGTTAACCATTTATTTTACTGATAGTACCAAAACTTATACATTGCGCCTTGTATGAATTTACAAACACAATAAAGTTGCAAGCAAATATAATTTGTTGTTTGAAAATATAAGGTTTGCGCTCAAAGTGTCTGCGCACAGAATGCTCTAGTCTCAATAGAGATAAAAATTGAGGACTGCAGGCAGTCCATTGCTTAATATTTTCAAGCAGGAGCATTTGACTTCTAACTTTGAGTTATATTCATTTTAGATTTTAGTAAAAATGTACACTAGAGACATATTTAGCTTACACAACAAAGAAAGTAGAAAAAGTTAGAACCCTATTGGATGTGCTCATGTACATTCTCCTTGGCAATAGTTTGCACATAGATTAATTTAATAAATAATAATACTTATTGCTCATTCTACGCATTTTTGACAATATATCTAATAGATAATTAATAGTCTATCTCTACTGAGACGAGGGCATAAACCCTTAGCAAAATAATTTCCTTATAATATGGTATAGATTAAATATTTAAATAAATGGATGTAGTCAGTGGTTCAAGGTAGTGTATTCGTTACCGACAATTAAAAAATGTTAGAGTTCTTGGACAATTTATTAGCAACGAGATTTTGTGAGATACAGCATTTAGGTAAATAAATATATATCTAATGTTCTATGAAATTTCCTGTGTGAAACAGGCTATGCTGTGCGTGTGTATATAAATATATATATATATATATATAGATTTTCGGTAAAATCTGCTTTTAAAAGTAGTAGTATTTCATTATCGAATTCATAGATCTTTTGATTTCGTTGTTGTAAAATATAATGGTTGACGGTTACTCTGGGACTACTAACTGGCATCGGTCGCATTAACCAATGCAAGGCCGCAATGTATTATAATTTTGGTTGTTCCGGGTCACGGTTAGATGTGAAGCGTTCTATATCAGTATTTTGATGTGTGACATTCCAGGGGATTGAAACGGAATCATATTGCGACAGGCGTTACCAACTAACTGCAGACGAATTTTGTACGGAAATATGGTCCCTTGACGTAGCGTGTGATATTATTCTCATACATATCCGTTTGGGTTTATTGGGTTACGTCTGCCTCACACTGATTTTGTTTCAAATCACAGATCCCGACTATGTGAATAGTTTTGTTCCCGATGGCTCTCTGCAATTGATAGAATAGCTACATTATAGGTTGAGATGTACAATGTGTAAAGTTAAAAGGTAAATTTTAGGTACCATTTTTTGTTCGGGTTTTCCGAGCCCTTTGGGCTGTGATAGCAATGGTTCTATTCAATATAAGTTTAACCAACAAGATCACGGGGGCTCTTTTCTTGACTATTGCACTTTATTTTTATTATTTTTCTATCATCTAAGTTGTAATAAGTTTTACATTAAATACAGCGTGATACATATATTTAAAAGTAGTCTTTTATTGGTAGTAACTAGATTTGTTATTATCCCACTTTTATGTACTTATTTTCCTAGTATTCATATGAAAGTACAATGAATTGCATATTTAACAGGTTTTTATAATTTTGTTTTTCAATATAAATAAAAAATATTTAACGCTTCTAGGACGCGAACGTCTATATTATTTACATACCTTCACGTATCAAGTGCTTTTAACCAATCGCGGTCAGCAAGATACAAAATAATGGAGTTTTAAATAATGTAAAAACCGCGTCTATATCCTTTTAAGAAGTTTAATTATATAAATTGAAGCACTTATTGTTTACTTATTTTCTAAATAAAAGAACATTCAGAGTACATTAGTATATGCAAAGTTTTCTTAGAATTTTTGAAGTAACTAGTAACTAGGTATATAAGTGAACTCTTCAAATTGTAGGGTTAATAATTATTTTAAGTCAGAATGCTTAGTTCTGAGGGCACACAGTGGGCAATGTAATGGGTAGAATAAAATGCTAATATTGTCAATTTTGAAATTGAATGAAATGATACAATTTTCTTCTGCATTAAAGTATATTAATATGATTGTGGTTAATTAACATTTGTTCTAAAATGTAATATGAGTATATTCAAGGCCAATGAAATAAATAATATGACATAAAGAGTTTTTATAGTAGTTAGTACCTTAGTCCTCTGTGCTTCCTTTTATATTATACTTCATTTTTCACTCTTTCTTTAATAAAACATTGTTTTAAAATTCATTCTTTAATCACACTCAATCATAATAAACAAATGAAAGTTTAAAATAACATAATTTTACACCTTCAAATAATTTATTCTAGGTATGAAAAAAGAGGAATGGTTGAAGAATAATGTATAACATACAATTCATAGTCTATTATAATAATTAAAACTATGTCTTTGTATCCCTTATAAATAAATATCTAAATATATCAATGTCTATCAAATATGATAATCGTGCAGCACGTAATGATTGAACAAATAAAATAAAATTGTAATGTATAAATTAGTACAGAAAAATATTCAACAATATTTTTTTAACAGAAGTATTCAGAAATCAATCATCCACCTCTAATTCTAATTCAATGTCAGCAAGGCTTATTTTCCGAAGAGTATTTATCACCATATATCTAGAAAACATTACATATAAGTAACGAAACCAAATCATCTGACTTTTGTGTTTTTTCATAGCCCGCAAAACTCTTCTGCTTTCAGTCCAACGAAGAAAATACCTAAAACAGCTTGAAATTAACATGGTGTAATTTCTCTTCATGTTAAATTTACTTAATACCATTAATGTTACCTTTTAGAAGACAACAAAAAACTAAGAGGCAAGTCCAGGAATCCTAAATATTTCCTTATAATATTTACAGTATCTAATGTATATACTGTACATTCTGAAACAGAAAAAAGTAATTGTACTATTTTTACAACATAAGTGGTTCCAATATGGCTTTGTAGCTGAACCCAGAGAACCTAAGATTGATAATCAGTTTTTGTTTTCTTAGTGCTTAGTAGGCATACTGTAGTCTAATTATTTGAGACTCAAAGCTCACCTGCAAATGTGTCTCCTAGATGCTCAATTGAGATATGTAATTCTTAACTTTCAAGCAATATACAATATCACTATTACTAAAATATATTGTTTCAGCAGCGGAAACTCTAGCATGTAAAATCTGTCTAGGTTTTTTTTTGCAAAAGTGTAAAGTCAAGTAACTGGTGGAAAGTCTTGAAAATCCAAAATATTGTTTCTGATTTTATTCATTATGTATATAAATCATAGTTCTTTTGCTGTTTATTATAATATTATTTTGTGGTTATTTTATAATTTAAATAATATTAAACTTACTGTCTGGCATATTTTTTTCAACAAACATATAAGCTACTGCATAAAAAACAGCAGCATGATTAGGGTGTGATGAGACACCACCTCTATCAAATATCACAAGGGTATCAATGTTATATGCTTCTATATGATGTCCTATTAACTTAGCTATAACTGGAACTGGCCATTGTAACTTAGGGTTGTCTGGTAGTCTTGTGTCTGAGATAAGACATATATTACAGGCAGGAACTCCCAATTCCTTACAGGCATTCCATAATTCTTGTTTACGAATATTGCCTTTTCCTTCATAATTACCTAAAAATAAGATCAGCTGAGAAATTGTCTCTTAAAAAAATAATTAAAGAGAAACATGGTTTATTATTTTTTAGTTTGAATTGTTTTAAATATATAAAGATTAAGAAGTTGTAAAATAGTAGAATAGATTAATTATAAATTAATTATTGTTAATGAAATAACTACAATATTGTGAAGTGTTACCATTTGATAAGCACAAGATGTTAACTTCAGCTCCCTGTTCACATAATCTATAGATAGTAGGTCCAAAGAACATACACTCATCATCTGGATGAGCCACTACAACTAGCACTCTTTTTGCCCCAATAGCTCCACGAGTACGAGTAGGCAATTTTCTTGCATATTTTCTATACACAATACAACACAAGCACAAGTAACCAAATATCCACAATGATATATACAAAACAAAATTTGTTAAATACAGCAGCGATTCAGATAGAAATGTTAAGTAAAAATTGTAGAGAAATTCGACTTTGTATGGAGATTCCAAAAATAACATTTTAGTCCAAGAATAACTAAATTAAGAATTAAAGGAACTTTAAATTAAATTAAAAATCGTTACAACAAAGATTATTGTATAAATTTTAGACAAAATCATTGAAATTACTTTCATATTCGAAAATAATAAGCACCTAGACAAAACTAACTAAACAGTTAAGACTGGGGACTTGGAACCGCAACGGGATCACTAGTCACAACTGTATAGTGTTTACTGTTTACTACTAATTATAAGTATAAATAATTATTAAAGTACTAGGCGATAAATAGGTACTATTAAATAATAAAAACATTATAAGAATCACAGTCACAGGCCATGACCACAGATCACATATCAGAAGATATACTCAAACATACTGATAACAGACGTCAGACAGTCTACTAACAAACAGGGGGTTAAGACAAGATTTAAGACAATTTATTTTTCACTATAATATAAAAAAAAATTAATTTTATGACCTGGTAACCTAGACCTTTAAGTCATACTTTATTATAAAAAAATATATACAGCCACAGATTATGAAGCTATATCTTAAAAATATAACACGAAGAAGAAAGATAAACTCTAATCATTTTTACTTGAATCGGGTATGAAATTAAAACTATTGCTATAAATAAATAAAATATTAATAATCCCTTTTCTTTTAAGTAAAATTTTATCCTTGGTATCCGCACTGCGACTGCCACCCAGGAAGTCCCCAGAATCGGACGGTATCACTCACCAGGCGCTTCCCGAAGGCCTGGAAAGAGGGCAAGGTGATCCTACTGCCGAAGCCTGGATAAAGGGGAAGGATCTTACCCGATCCGAGAGCTACCGGAGTATCATCTTGCTCTCGATGCAGTCGAAGCTGTTCGAGAGGCTGATCCAACAGTACCTGCAGCCGAAGCCCGAACAGTTCAGCTTCCGCAGCGAGCACAGCACCACGCTGCAGTTGACGACGATGCTCTACACTGCAGCCACAGCCCTAAATAAGAGGAATAGGGCCGCCACCGTAATGCTGGATATGGAGAAGTCCTTCGACCATATCTGGCACAACGGCCTTGTGCTGAAACTCGCCGAGTCTCCACTGCCCCGCCGCATAGTCGCCGTGCTCCGCGCTTTTCTCACCGACCGCACGATTTTCGCTGCGACGGAAGAAATTACGTCGAGACCGCGACCTATCACGGCAGGCGTCCCGCAAAGCAGCGTGCTCTTGCCTTTGCTCTACGCCACATACACCGATGACGTCTCATGCCCAAGTGCCCTGGCCCTCTACGCCGACGACACGGCGTACGTGGCCACATCGCTAAATACGAAGCACACGGGGGCGAAGCTCCAGCGCGCTCTGAGCCTCCTGCCAGAGTGGTTGGACAAATGGAGACTTGCCGCCAACCCGACCAAGACACAGGCGATCGCCTTCGGCCAAGATATGCTGCCGCCGCCTCTACGGTTCCTGGTCCAGGACGTGCCATGACGTAGACTAGGACACCAGAGTCAAGTTGAGATTACTCCTTGACCCCACGTCACCGGATTGGCCCGCCCCAGTACCGCCCTGTATCAGCATGGTGCGAACCCATACACCACCCGAAGGGGGCATATGCCCCGAACGAGCTTAGGCATCACCCTCGCGAGGAAGACTGTAACATGAACCACGACATCCTTGGTATCCGCTTCGTAGCGTAGTGGCATTTCTAATTTTACACCGTTTTTTTTCTGTGGATGCCATTTTTATTCTGTGCTATTCGAGTTTCATAGATTAATATATAATATTTTGCTCTAGCCTTTATAACAAATGTAAAGACTAGTCAGATAGCTGTTGCCTGTTAGTGTTTTTATACTGTGCCTGAAATGAAATTACCAAAAAGTGCAATTTGTGTTTTTATTGTATATAATAATTAATCTTAATCTCTAGCTCTGACTTTCATTAATTTTCTTTGTAATATTTCTGAAATATACACAGATTTCATAGAAAACATAACAACCTGGGTCTGGGTCTTGTTACAAAGTAATTGTTATAACTAGGAAAATATACTTTGTATCTCGTAAGGTAAGAAAGATGATTCAACCGGACTACCCCTCAGCAATGGGTCTATTGTCCCATTTAAACTCTGATGAGCTTAAAGAAA
The DNA here is from genome assembly GCF_905147795.1 of Pieris rapae. Classification (NCBI taxonomy): domain Eukaryota; kingdom Metazoa; phylum Arthropoda; class Insecta; order Lepidoptera; family Pieridae; genus Pieris; species Pieris rapae. Next base: position 6,600,121 of record NC_059511.1, on the reverse strand, counting down.
TGCTAAACGATGATGCAAAGTTTGATGTAGTACTCAAAGATGTGAAACAGGTAAGAGTCTTTTGTAAACATTTAGGTTCATGAATTTCAATGAATCATTTATAGGAATAAAATTTCCGGTATTAACTAACTATGAAGAAAATTAAATGGATTGCTCTTTTAGATTAAAGATTGGGATACGGAAAAGGAAACCATAATAGTTAGTAACAGATCTATAGCCGAATACAACTTAAGTAAAGAACCAGAACTAGAAGGACTAAAAGCAGAGGTTCAAGAGAAGTCTGAAATTGGAGAAAATCTTTGTAGCCGGATTCAGGAATTACTTGATGAATATAGTAAGTTTTTTCTAGTCTATATTGTATTTTCATTGTTCTTTAGATTCAATTAGTATACTTGACAATTTGTATGTGTAACCTAATTTATGATAATACTAAACAAAAGTTCCTTTTCTAATTATTTCCTAGAAACAAAATCTGCTGGAATTTCACCTGATACCACACTGGCATTATTACAAACAGCTGCAGCAGAAACTGAGGAACAGTCAGAAAATATTGCATCAGACTTCCTAACAGGCAAGATTGATGTTGACAAATTTCTTGAAGACTTTGAACCAATTCGAAAGTCAATGCATTTAAGGAAATTCAAAGCAGAAAAGATGAGTGACTTACTGCGGTCTGGTCAGAGTTCTTACAGTAATGATGTATCAAAACCTTATTTACCGTATCCAAGCTATGGTACACAAGGCGTACCAAGTGTCCCTTATCCAATGGGTCCCTTGAATATGCCTATGCCTGGCATGTATGGTAACCATTTTTGAGCTTTAAGCTACAAGTTAATAAGCTACAAACTATACAGAACGAATTGGATTAGGTAAAAAAAAACAACCATGTGGCCATATTTATGCAAATATTAATACACTGTATAAATGCATCCAAGAAAATACATAATTTTCTAATTGTCACAAATTTTTAAATTAGAATGCACTTTATTCTTTATTAGCAAAAACTATATTTATGTTCACTGTTTCCAGCTCAAGTTTACAGTGTAAATGTAATTTTATAACTGTCCATTTGATATTGGTGCTTGTAAATAGTCAATCATTTACTCAATTCATAGTTAAGGAAAGTATATCTGATGAAAATAAATAAATTTTAATTATGTAAGTAATTGTTATATATAATGATTCTAACATTGTAGCTACAAATTTATTACAATTATAAATTGTTTTATCTATTAAGAGAAGAACATAGAAGAAATTAAATACAAATATTAAAATCCCATTTTATTTAAACAAAATAGGTATTCTAATTTATGAGGTATTTACATGACATGTCTATATATATTAAATTAATATAAGACAAATTTTACTATGACTAAAATATCACATGAATTGTTGTAATTAACTTTTAAACACTTTTTGATTCAACTTTAACCTTTTCTATTTTGTTTTCATCATAATCTGTGGTGCCATAAGCTACAAAAGCAATAAAAATAAAACCAACAGCTGAGATAAAATAAACAAGTGATTCCTGGTGACGTGCTTGTGAATGCAAATCAGCATTTTCTCTTTTTGTCCTAATAATATTTTTTGCACGCTGATTTTTTTTAAATATTTCTCCATAATGTTCTTTAGACCTAAAAGCATAAACATTGTGTTAATTAACATAGATATGTTTTACATTTATAAATGATTCAATATTGACTACCTCACGTTGATTGTATAAACTGTCTAAAGAATTAAAATTGTATACAAAGTACTATTATGCTAGGTTTACAAGATGAGGATATACCATGCATCAAAGTCATATATAGGTGTCTTGCCATCAATCGTTGGTGTTATATGGCGTGTTGTTCTAGACTTGTAGAACTTTAAAGTAGGATCTGTTGGTTCAACATCAGGTTTATACTGCATCCTGGAATAATTATCTCTTCCAACCATTAATCCTTAAAAGAATAAACTTTTTTATTATTTTACAAGTAGTGTAGTAAGTACTAACAACATAGTTAACCATTTATCAATATTATTAGATACTAATGTGCAAAAACAATGCTAATGACATTATGAATATTATTGATAAGGAATTATATTTGAAATACCTTTATCATACATTTTCTTAAGATTTATATTTCCTAGAACTTCATAGGCTTCAGTGATGGCTCTAAACTTTTTAGCTGACTCTTCATCCTTTAAAAATAAACATTGAATGTAAGTATGTTATGATGTAACGAGATGCGTCTTAATTAGTTAACTTACGGTAGACAGGTCAGGATGGTACAGTTTCGACAATTTATAGTAAGCAGATTTAATATCTCGCTGGGTAGCGTTTGGTGTGATCCCCAATGCATCATAGTGGCTTGTTAAGATTTGCGGCGATGTTCCAAACATTCGGAAAAAGCTGTAGACTAACCTTGATTTATTTTGACTAAGCTTTTGAATATAGCCCATCACTGTTAAAATATACTAGTTATCTATATATCTTACATTATTACAACCTGTAGGTCACAAATAGAGAATATAGAATGCACCTAATTATAGAAAAAAAGATATCTTCATGTTTTGGTTTGGAATTTTTTGGTGATTAGGGATGACAAAAAAAGTTGACACTTGAGTTTGATGTTTATCTTTAGACTAGGAGAATCTACACTATATACTTTATGCTGTTATACGAGTGTAAATTAGGTACCGCATTCCCTCACACCTACACGTATTGTAAATAATGTTAATAGTTGAGTAAAATTGCTTTAACTTTACACGAGATCTTCTCTTTAGTACTACACAGTACACTTTAGTTTGTCAGTGAACAGCGGTTTGATGTCTGTGGTAAATTATTTTTATTGTATGGAATGAATCTGTTATCTGTACGTATGGATAATGACGAATACTGAATCTGGTTCTAACTTATAACTAAGCTTGATCGTATCACTTTATTATTTATTTCTACTGTTAGTCCGAAGATCTTAATAATTTCGTAAAATTTTTATTGCTGTGACCAGGTGTTTTAAGTTTTTATCAAAAGGTAATAAATTCGTTGGATTTATACTTCAGTACTCAAATCAGGTAAATACAGCATTTGGAATGAATTTTAACTGTAGTGTATTCAAACCGTACTGGGTACATATATGGTTTAATTTATCCTTGACTGCTATAAATTCATTGCCTTTTACGGAATTATAAAGTGTTTCTGATTGTGACATCAGAACTGTGTCCTACTTCGCTGGGTAATTTTAGTATAGAATGTGTTGTGAGTCATAATATTTTTCGTAAACGGACGTTGTTTGAACGTGACGTGCCTTGAGTTTATCGTTTTTTGTACTCGTTAATTTAACATTTAGTTATAAAAGGTTCCCTTTGTTATTTCTTTTATATTTAGTGATGCTTCTTAACATCAACCTAATGAAAGTTCTATTGTAGCTAAACAACAAAATGTCGTCGCGTAAAACAGCTGGACGTCGAGGTACCAACAAGAAGCGTGCACAGCGTGCCACTTCCAATGTCTTTGCTATGTTTGATCAGGCTCAAATATTGGAGTTCAAGGAGGCTTTTAACATGGTTGATCAAAACCGTGATGGGTTTGTAGACAAAGATGATCTTCATGACATGTTGGCGTCATTAGGTGAGTGATATAACAAAGTATATAAATTAGATTAATTTAAAATTAATATAAATATAGTGTACCAGGTACTTACATTAATTACTTGATAATACTGTTTTGCTAAAGAACAATAACATATTAAGTATCATTGTTCTTTTTATTGTATTGTAAGAATATTCATACTAGATATTTATTACAAAGTAAAAAAAATTTTAATATAGTGAATAATTTGTGATTACACATATGTACCTCATTCAGGTAAAAATCCTACTGAAGAATACTTGGAAGGCATGATGAATGAAGCTCCAGGACCAATTAACTTCACCATGTTCCTCACTCTATTTGGTGAACGTTTGCAAGGCACCGATCCTGAAGACGTCATAAAAAATGCTTTTGGGTAATTAACTATGTTTATTTAAATATTATGCTGAATATATTTAATTAATATGTTATATATTATTTTCATAATATTATATGTATAACTTTTTATTCCTTCACATATTACAGTGAATATTTACAAAATTTATGTTGCAGCTGTTTTGATGAAGAGAATTTAGGAGTGATACAGGAGGATCGTCTAAGGGAATTGCTGACTACTATGGGGGACCGTTTTACTGATGATGATGTTGATGAAATGTTACGTGAGGCACCAATACGTGATGGCTTGTTTGACTATGTGGAGTTTACACGCATTTTAAAGCATGGAGCCAAAGATAAGGATGAACAATAAACTTGGCAGATGTGTAGCAATTTATTATTACTTATCTTCTGCTGTTACCTAATTATGGATTTATTATATGTTATCCGAAATAGCTTGTTTAAGCATAACATTACTTTTATGAATTATTCTATTAATCTCTTAGTACATTGCGGTGCTAACATTGTAGTAGGTATGTCTTTGAAAGGATTTTAGGCAAAACAATGATCTTGTCATGTATTTTATCCTTTTAGATAAGAATATGGTAAGAACTATTAGACTGTACTTTATGTATTTGAGCATTTAAAAAGTATTTAAATTATCATTCCTTTAAAAGTGACTGTTTAAAAATACATTGTCATATAATATTAAGTTTGATATGAATTTTTCATGTATGCAACATAATCTTCTTAACAATCATAAACCCAATATAACCATAAGTTTGTATTACATAATAAAGTATTAACATTAAATTTGTTTACAATGTTTTTATTAGACATGCAATGAATATTCGGTTACTATTCGGTATTCGGCTGCTTTTATTATATTCGGCCGAATACTTAAATATTATATTTTGTCAGAGAAATAATTGGTAAAATTAAAAATTAAAATTGATTAATTACCTATAGGTATATTCATATTTTCATTTCTGTTATAATCATTTAAGTAGTCATTGTTATATAACACACTTACAAAATCATCTTCTAAATTGGAAAAATGGAGGATTCTTTGTGTTTGTACCAGTTTTATGTAAAATGTAGGAAAACTAAACGGGAGAAAAAATAAAGAAACATATATAATATAAGAAATGGTCGAGGTCACCAATATCGTCTCCACACTCACAAACATTACTCTCAACAATACGAATCCTTGCTAAATGATGAGGTGTACATACATGTCCTAAACGCATTCTGGAAATGATAGAAGTGACAATTGGGTTGACTTTCAGCATGTTTGCTTTTGAACTAGCTGCTTTTCAACCCAACACTATTTCATGACTCTCAAAGATGGGTTTCGGGAAGGGCAGCTAAATCATGACAGTTATTCATGTATGGAATAATGCCAAGGAAGCTATAAACATATTATTCCGGCTTTATCATTTCCTTTGATACCACAGTGACTTGGAAGCCATGCAAAGATAATGGCGTAACTTCTTTAGAGCTAAAGCTTACATATTCGCAAAAAATAGGATAACAAAGTTTCGTTTGAAAAGGAAACTTTTCAATAGTGTGTAGTGCACTTTTTGAGTCTGAGAATATAACTGTTCTTCTATATTTCAATAAAATAATAATTAGTACTAAAGCTTTTGAAAGAGAAAATACTCTCAAGTAAAAACCGAGGATTCAGGAGGAAGTTTAATCTTTTGTATTATTTTATGTTGCCAATGAACTAGACCAAATCCAACATAATCATCGACAGTTATTTTAGAGGCACCTGTAAAAATATAATCACAGCTATTCCAATTTTGTTCCTTACTGTACTACGGTACTATTAAAACGAATATTTATCTCCAGAGTATCTTGCTTACAGACGCCTATAGTATATCTTATATCCGGAGCTAGAATTAAAGAATTGAACTGTGTCATAAATATGGATAATGATGGAGATTTAAAAATTTACGATAACTTATTATTAGACATGGTAATGATTTATGACACCAGTAACGGGATGTAAGAATAAAATTGTTTAATTCATGCAGTTTTTCATGTAGAGGATGGTTAGAAAAGTGCATTGATTTGAACAAGAATCGAGCACTTAGAAATTGCCTTCTTAATTTTGAAGGAGGATCGCAGCATTCTAGTTATACAGCATTGGTTTGTCTAGATTTCATCACTTCTGTCAGAACTTACAATTCTTAAATGTTTTTACTTTCGCTTTTATTCTTAGAACCGAATCTTAATCTAAAAATATTCTATATTTGACGTAGCACGTAAATAACATCGTCATTTCTCACTAATTAAATATTCTTAAGCCTGTCCTAATTTATAAGATCATTAATGAAAAATATTTTGGGTGTATAGCAATTAAGATATTTTGGTTCGGGCTTCTATGTTTTAGTATATATATTATAAAAAAACACATTTCGCACACTGGATATTCTATTTTTGACTGATTCGGAATTGAGATCTATAGGGTAAAATGAGCTGCCAATCAAAAAGGACATTTGATATTCCATATTTGTATGGCAAATGGAATTAGCTGTGAGACAGATTCTTTTCTTCGGTCAATGATTATTTTTTAGAAAGCGTATTTATTTGGATCACATGATTATGAAAAATTCCCTTTACGAAAGAATTTAATATACATGATTTGAATCAATTATTAATTTTTTTAGAACTAAATTGATTTCCATAATGTCAAATTGAGTACCATAGTTCATAGTGAGTAAACCTTGACAAGAACCTTTCGGTAATACTAATAGGTACTTGAACTTTTTCATTTTGCTCCATTATGCTCCGCTTCAAGTACTCACTGTGACGATGTTATTTAGCCTACCTTATAATAAATAAAATATATATAATCAAAAAAATCTTAATTTGTACTTGAGATTGGCGGATGGTAGATCAATCAAATATTTTGATGCTAAATATAGTATAAAATAAACATTCGTAGTTCGAATAAGGAAAACATTAAATACGAGATTACATAAAATTAAATTATAGTTTGAAATAGTACTTTATTGATCGCATAAGCTAGGTTTTCCTTCGATCAGCAACACGGCCCATTGCAATAAACCATCGATTCGCATGTGCGGGTTCTCATTTTTAACTGAAAAAATAATTATTTTTAAAGTAGCAAGCGTCAGCAACCTTTTTATGTCGCCAAAAGCTTAAGAGTTTTTGTTACCTTGTGATCTTACAAATTGTTTTGTAGGGATGTCGGCAATTTTAATTGTTGGGCGTCCTAACTGGAAGTGAGTAGTTGTGGGTATAATTTTCTTCTTTTCCTGAAAAGCTAAAAACTATTAACCAGATTTGGCCAATAAATTTAAAGCGGCAATGGTAGTCCTTAATCATTATTTAAATTGTAATACTTATGCATGCTAAGGTAAGATGGCTTTATGTATTAATTTGAATTGCATGGCACCGACTTTCTTCGTCCTTCGGTTGAGTAGTAGATAGATAGAGTACTTGATAGTATCTTTGTAGTCCGTGAACTGACTTCCCTTTTTCAGATTTTTTCTAAATACGTATACTTAACTGAGCCATAAAGATAGGTAGCAATAAAGTATGACCGATAATTAGGGACAGGCGTATATCACTGATTTCATTGGCACAAAATACTCGTACAAGACTCCGCGTCGTTCGCTACCATAAATCTAAATCATTGTATCCCAACGTGCCCCACGTCCCAAAGGGAGGAATTTGATTGTTAGGGGGCTTTTCGAAAATTTATTATTATTATTTGGAATTTCAATTTTAGTTTTTAATTATGTATCGTCCTATACTAAAGTTAACCATTCAATTTTGTAAGTATATTACATAGGGGGCCTCGCCATTTAAGAAAGGCGCACGGTGCACGGCACAAAAGCGGTCGGAAAATACTGATCAAACTGATTAAAAAATAAGTATTCTCACTTGTTCCCAAATATTTTTTTTTATGATTTTGGGCTCCTGGCGATCTGATCTAGCTGATTTTGGGTTGTAGTCCGGAGGGTGGTAGAGCATATCATAAGGACATAAAGGCTTCTTTGACTTCCAGTTTGTGTTAAAATATGATTCTTTCGATACTGGTATGATCATTTGGGTTATGAGTCTGTCTTCAGGCATAGCCATTTAAAAAAATATATTAACACAAAAAATTTTGTTTCAGATTTACACGCTTTTACAAAATGTCACTTTAGCACAATTTAAAACATACTGTCAGAAAGTTATTTATTTTGTATGTTCTCTGATAATATCTGGGAGAGGGGTTTTCGAATATGAAGGCCCGGGCCGATTAAAAAAAGTTGAACGAGTCTAGTGTTATATAATTTTTGATATAGTTACTATATCTATGGTTGGGTAATATGTAATCAAAGCGTGGAGTTTATTAAAAAAACAGAAGTCGTTTGCAATAAAAGATGAGATTCAAGAAGAATTCCTACATGCATTACATTGTAGTACATATATTAGGCATATAGTATACAATAAGGATCATGCAACGCTTTGCGAACCCTTTTTAATGTATCTTCGATGAATACCGAGTTCCCTATAGTATTGCAGTACTTACTTGATGTTGAAGATGATGGATAGCCACTTTCAACGTTGACGATAGCAGCGTTGCTACATACTTACACTTGTATATAGTTGTACGTTTACCTCGACATACTATTAGAATGTCATATACAATGAATCTAAATAAAAGGTATATGCATATTCTATCCTCCTGGTAGTCTTGCGAACGGATGGCGTAGTTTTGCTCTTTCGCGAATTTTGTAAAAGTTTTTGACATTCATAAGCATGCCTTAAGTCGCATCTAAACTGAATAAATAAATTTTGATTTGATTTGATATCTGTTGAGGAGAGATGATAATTAATCACGTTAAAAATAAAATGGTAAGTATATAAAAATCTATTTAGATGGATATAGTAACATTATATTGTTCACAAACTGACACAATTATAAGATTTTTAATTACAATAGTAGTTTATTATTACAGCATTAATTTAAAATTAAAACAAATAAAGTTAGATCCAGATACCTAGAGTTATCCTTTCGCCACTCGTCATATTTGTGACATAATATCTTAGTGTTGGTAATTTACACCAAGGACTGTAGCACATAATACAGTCCTTGGTTTAAATTTTAATCTATATGGCTCTAATATTTTACAATTACATTTGTACTCTTTCGCTAATGCCAAAAAGATGTCATGTTGTGTTAATAGATATATTTTTTAGTTTTTATTAATAATTTTCATTTTTATATATTTTGTTAATAATGATTTTTCATTTCATTAATAATGGAGAAATATGCTAATTATCGTTTTTATGGTCAGTTTAATTAGGTGTACGAATACTTATCAATACTACACATTTATTTATTTTTATTTATGTAGATTCCCTGGACTATTTGATACCACCAGTTAAGAAACAGCAGGAATATTTAGTCAACGAGCAGAAAACATCAAAATTTTATAAGGATATCAAAGAAATTGATGTGTCTACTTATTCTTCGACTCACAATAAACGAAATACTCAGGAGGTTGTTATAAGTTTATTCAGACTTGATAGTTTAATATGTTTTACAATTCTTTACAGTCTACAATATATTTCTTATTGTATCGATGTTTTCAATGGGACGCAAATAAAGCGACTAAAGTAGCGTATTGCACTGTCGACATAATTATGCAATAATTAAACTGTTTCAGAAACTTAAGAAAAAATACTCAGTGTTAGATCGAGAAAAATATATCCTTGAAACTATTTTACCATTCGACGACATTAATCATGATAAGAAAAGATATAGTAAAAATTGCAAACCAGTTATAAAGATTACTGTAGTACCGAAATCGGTTGAGACGCAGACTTCTAAGGTTTTCAATAAAAAAATCTTAAAAAAGAAAATAAAAAATACTTGCTCTAATCACGACGACTTACACTCTAATAACGTTTGTTCGATTTCTGGAAGGAAGCGTGAAAAAATTTTTGAAATAAAATCTTCAGAGAGCGACAACTTCTATAAGAGACGCTTATATTATTTTAATAAAATGGACAAAAATAATTTCAAAGACAAAAGAAAGAAAGATGGCAAGAAGGATTTTAATGACGATCTCAGAAAATGTAAAACTGTCAACTGCCCAAACAAACCAGGCATTCCCGATGTTAGTAGACACAGAAGCCATGTTAAAATTGTTGGCAGGTTAGGGCTGACCAATGACGACAGATATGTGTTGAATTGTGCTGCTACGATAGATGATAGACCAAGTGAGTATCCTATTGAGATTAGAGATGCATGTAGCACGGTTCCTTAAACTATTGTAGCGACACTTACAATAATTGCGACGATGACATCGTACCCTGAAACGTACTAACAAAATTAACAATTTCTTAAAATTAGCCAGTGGACAAAGAGCAGCACTTTCCTTTCTCCATTATTTACGCTAAGAATTATTATTTTATCATTTAATCCAATACTGTGCTTTTATCTATATATCAACCATAATACAAGGTATCCCAATTTAAAGTTCTTCCTGACCTATTATATCGTAGAAGGACAAAACTATTCTGAAACGTAAAATAACAAAGACCTATAGCGAAAGTATTAATTAGTTTGAAATGTTTTAGTTCTTACGAATATTACTCAAGATGAGCCGATAAGGAACAAACGTAGTGAACAACCGTAAGTATGCTAATAGAGGAAAAATTGTTTTTATAAGTTCTTACTAATGTAATATAATTTATCTTGACATAATTTAATTTAAAAAGTTTTCGAAAATAGCTGCCGCTCTCAAATCTATAGTCCAAGTGAATACGTTTACAACGAGACTGCTGCTTGCAATAGTGATTCCTTAAGGTAATATAATAGGTATCATTACAATTATTAAACAGGTAACTTCCGATAGGGACTCAGAAATTGAACATAGTATCTCGTGATATTGTCATCACATGGGTGATTATATTTAAGACATTGTACTTACACTGATTCATTTCAGAATGGAATCCCAAGGCATTCAAGTGAATTTACTTCAAGATTCAGAAAATAAAAAAAGATACGGGCCCATGAAAAATAAGTATAGTCAATGTGTATGTACTGGCGGAATACTTAAATCGGAAAACGAAACTGCTAAAGGATTTCAAACTCCCATTGTCGTCATTTCTGTGTATCCCAAAGAAAGCGGGAGTGATGGTCATATGGTCAGAGTTGAAGAAAGACAAATGTCTCCTATGGAAAAAATGGAAGTCCAACAAAAAGTATCAAGCAAGGATAAAAAATCAACATCTCAAAGGCTAGCATCGGCAAAGGAAGTATTCTCAATTAACAAAGAGTATCTAAGAGAACCTAACAAAAGTAAAATGTTTAAAAACAATCCGAAAAGTGTATCTCCAAATCGTTTTTCAAACTCTACTAGAAATCACATTCCTCTTGGAAGCTCTAGAACAGACGTATTTAGTAAAAGAAGTAAAGCAAAATTATCCAAAACACTATACCAAAGTAGACAAGATACGGAAACAAGTGGAGGCCAAAAAAATTTAGACACAAATCGAAATTTGGCAAAGAAAGCTTTAGTCGACAATTATATAAATAAACTGGAAACTGAAGAAGCTAAAAATAATAGAGCCATAGCGAAACATAAATACACCGCACCAAAAAATAAAGCTTCAAAGGTCACTGTGAATATTGATGGAGAATCCGAACGTTATAATTTACTTTTTAAACATGATAGACAAAATACAGATTTTTCAGTAAGAAAGACTGTTAAATCAAAGAAGAATGCACACATTGCCTCTATGGAAAATTTATTAATTTTAACAGATGACACTAAAATCCCTGCTTCTGGATCGTTATCATACTCAGCCAATTCACCCGTGAGTTCAGGAAAAATTTCAAGGTCTCCTGTAAATATATATGTATATCTAACCTTAACATATTAGTCATATTTTATTTTTGAATTACATTACACTACATGAATAAATTCAATACCTTTCAGAATCCAAGTAAAGCAGAAAAAAATCTAGATAAAAGATCTTCCAACTTATATGTTCGAGACAGTATAGAAGTTTTTCATGGGTAGGGTAGAACGTTTTCTTTGTCGTAAACACTACAATAACAGTTATAACCGAATTTCTTTTCATTATCATTTTAGACGAACGAGCTCTGGCAACTCAAAACAAAAAATGGCAGAAAAAAATAACAGCAATCCGATTGAAAATAATTATGAAGGTTGTTAAAGTTTTTAAATAAAATGATGATAATAATATAATAATTTAATAAAATCTCCTTTTGTAGGACGGGCTAAGCATTACCGTGGTGACCCGTGCGTGATTCCAGATCCTTCTGAAAGAGACAAGGAGATAAGGCAGTTGTTGGGTATTTTAACGGGGCGAAACTTAAACGAGCCGAAACGAAATTCTCGACTATCTCAGGTAAATTCTAAATCCAAAAACCGATTCACTAATTTTTTGCCAATTTATATACCTACATTATTTATTTTATAAACTAAGGTAGATATAAAGTAATTTAAATTCAAATGTTATTCCTACCTGATAAAGACATTTTGTGTTATAACTAGATTCTTATAAGTATTTAAATATTTTTAAGGAAACCTTTGTTGTAAAAAACTGCGAAGAATGCTGCATCGAAAACGAATGGTTAAGTTTTTTCTTTTTAATTTTTTAAAACTCATATAAAAGTAAAAAAAATACAAAGGCCATTGCTGGTTTAAGGCTTATGTACAACAATGAAATACATTGTGCTTATGATATGAACATACACATAATTAAGTAATAATATGGTACTACATTTAATACCTAGTACATTGTTAAATACTTGCGAGGTTTTTACTTGAAATATTAAAGCCTTAGCTCAGTTCCTTTGTTTGTTAATTCATAGTTTGTGACTATTCTTTTTACGAATTAAATTTGATTTTCAGCAAAAAGAAAGTAAAACTAAGTAGCAGTTTAGCAAAACTATTCCCACAAAAATTGATATCAAAACTACAATGTAAATCAAAGGCTGATTTAAAGCACTCCGAAACAAAATATTATGAATTGAACGACATTGTTCCAATAAAAACAAAACTTAGAACAGGAGATGGTCAACCAACAAATTGTGGAGTCACAGAGCACGACAGATTATGTACAAACCATTCCAACCATTCCAAGTCGAATAATAATGTTATTTACAACAATAGAAATGTAGAAAGTGGAAATGATGCCAATCTTATTCTAAATAGAAATATAAATGTTTTTTTAGAAGTAGAACAGTTTACAAAACAAAAACCTATAATGTTGACTCGAAAACAATATAATAAAGTTAAGAGAACGATACAAAATGCTGTATGTAAAAAGTTTAGCAATGAGAGAAGAAAAGCTAATTACTATAGTAGCGTTACAATTGGAGAAGTAAGAATAAAATCTAAATTTCCAAGAGTTTTACGATTAAGCAAGGAGACGCAAACTGATAGTATTAAAAACATCAGCTCTGATATGTTATCTGAAAAGTATATTGAATCTAAATGTTCATTTAACTGGGATATAGACATTGAAAAGAAAAATGAATTGAGCGAATCGACAACAGAGGAAAATCAAAATGCTCAGTTATTGAGTAAGCCAAGAAACATCGTTTCGTCGATGGAGGTCCGATATGCTAGCGTATCACTAATGAAGCATGTTACTTATTCGTCACTTGCGTGTTATAATGATAATTCGATTTTTGTGGAACAAAAGGATTCAAACTCAATTCATACTATTTTTAAAGGTGCTAAAATTTGACGTATGCAAAACTTTTATCAATTCAAATTTTTTTTTCGCAATCTTATTAGGCACTATAGGGAACAAAGATATACAGCATAGTAACGACATTTATAATTTTTTAGCATTCATATTCAAAAAAAAATATAAACATGTCACCGTAAAATAAATAAATCAGTAGCCCTTCTTCAACCTTTTTTTGGTCTGGGTCTGGTCTTCAGATTTACCTATCTGTTACATGGTCATTTATATGTCAAGCTAATATATAAGTAGGTGATCAGCCTCCTGTTTCAGACGAGCCGTCAACTTTTTGGGTCTAGGGCAAGTCGGTATCCTCACGATGTTTTCCTTCACCGTTCGAGAGAATGTTAAATCCGCACTTAAAATAATGTCCATTGGTGCACAGCCGGGGATCGAACCTACGACCTTAGAGATGAGAATCCCTTGCTGATGCCACTAGGCCAATACTGCTCGCCAAGTTACTAAACCGTCAAGTATTAACCATCCAGAGTTAGTTGTAGGTGGTTCTATTTATCGAAATTACCATAAAGTTTTTATGGAATGGAATTTTAATATGAATTAGTGTAAGTTAGTAATAAATTAACCACTATTATTAAGCATATTTTGTACAGGTCACAAGAAGTCAGTGACACCAAACCTCGGGACATCTGCATATTCTTTGTACTCCAGCAATAGTAACCGTACAAGCCTAAGCCAACGATCTGAATTGATCGACTCAAAAAAGAAGCCGCTACTGCAGCGTTTGGTGTCGTGTCTTATAATGAGATCAAAAGTGTCAGCAATAAAAATAGGCAAACCACCTCATAAGCAACCAACTAAGAATAGCTCAATTAACTCGTATAATATCAACACATCTTTCGCGGTAGGCAAAGAATAATTTAATTTTGATACCTAGTTACGTCCGCCTTACCGCTTATATAACACTGTGTTAGGTATTGGTTTACGATTTGGGGTACGATCCCGAGTGATAATGGTTTTGGGTATCACAGTATCTACTTGCGTTTGTATCTGCAAACGCAACAGACACGTAACTTATCCGTATAAAGTTTGTCTTTACCCATTTGCTCGATTTATCATTAATAAATCAAGTTTAGCAATATATTTTATGGTATAATATATATTTGAATATTGCAGGGTGTGGAAATACCATCGTCATTATACGACACGTCCGCATCTTTTTATAGTAACCATACAATTATGCCTGTGTACAAGATGAAACGAAGCTTCTTCAGTTCCGTTAAAGGATTTCTCACTCATCATCGAAATTGAAAACTTATCATTATCTATAATAAAGGTTTTTTTTCTGTTTATTTGAAAAAGACGTGAGATTTAGTTATTTACAATAATATAGATATCTTTACCAAAGAAATATCTAAATCGATCCTCAATCATCTAAGGGTGAAACATATTGAGACAGTACTGATAATAATTGGCTATTTCATGAAATGGTCGAATTTTGATGCAAAAGACACGTCGAGACATTGTCGATATGATTTTTTTTCAATGCAATAGCTACATAAATTTATATTGTGGACGAATGTTTTTATTTTTTAAATATTATATAACAGAACCGCCCCTGTAGCTAATTTTTTAACGGACATGAAACATTACATTGACGTGGTTAACCGGGTTACTTACTTTCAATCTTCGTTTGGCCAAAATAGTTAATAATGTGCCGATACAATACAATATATGTATGTGTTATGTAGTTACAAAGCAGGGTGGCACGGAGGGTAGCTTTCTAAAGTATCTGAACTAGGCTAAGTCTAAAAAATCCTGAACACAGTACTAAGCTTAGTAGTTATGTGAAAAGTTTACTCTCCTATAAATGCAAATATGATGAATTACCAACCTTTATTACCGATCTTTTTAAAAATCACAACAAAACAACATGTTATTCCTTTTACATAGTCTGTGTGCATATGTCAGACGTCAACCACAAATATCTAACTTAGTCATGAATACTCGAAACCCGAAAGTCAAATAATGACAAATCTCAATTGGTATTGAATAAAGATTTAGGGATCAAAAAATTATACGCCCCTCGGTTTTTTAAATCAATGCAATACATCTAATTTTATTTCATTAAATCATCGCCTAGGCTTTCCTTCGTGAAATATCGTAAGTAATATATTTTTAATGGTGACATATTGAGTATTTTTTAGATGCGGCGAGTATTGATTTTTCCCATTTATTGTTATCATTAAATCTATTGGTATTTGTGTTATAGAATAAACAGTAAGATTAAATAAACCTGCTAAAATGACAGATTCTAAATACTTTACAACAACAAAAAAGGGAGAGATATTTGAACTCAAATCGGAACTCAATAGTGACAAAAAAGAAAAGAAAAAAGAAGCTGTGAAAAAGGTTGGTATAGAAATCCCATAGTTTTAACAGTCCACATGAAATCAAATAGAGAATTGACGATCCCATTAATTAATGATTGGTGGGTTTTGTAGGTCATAGCTTCTATGACAGTTGGCAAGGATGTTTCTGCTCTCTTCCCTGATGTAGTCAACTGCATGCAGACAGACAACCTTGAACTTAAGAAATTGGTCTACTTATATCTAATGAATTATGCCAAATCACAGCCAGATATGGCTATAATGGCTGTTAATACATTTGTTAAGGTATGCATCTGTTTTTCTTTTATATACTAATGTTTAATTGATAATATTTTTACAATTAAATTGACAATGAGCTTTTCATCTCCTATTATTTGCAAATATCATCAAAAAATTCAAATTAAGAGAGAAAGGACAACTATCAATGGCATTATTCAGCTTACTGAAAATTTCCATAAGTATTGCTTAATGTTATATATACAGGATAGTATTTATATTTTAACTTAAAATCTGGATTATTGTATGACAAGTAAAGTAGATAGTTATCTATGTGAGTGACTTGTCTTTTTTGTCGTTTTAATGTCTACTGTACCATATTATGATGGGTGGAAGGATCTACCAACATACCAGCTTGTTAAGGTAAACATCTGATCCAAAAAATCAACTCATCAGCTGTAGATTTACACATTATAATAGGTGGAGAGCCATGCACAAATATTGAGAAGACCCAACTACTATGTTGGCTACTTTTAATCTTTTAACTTTATTCTTTTACCTGACACAAAAAGGTTTAAATTTGATATTCCCTTATCCATCACACATACACAAACTTTCATACTTTAGATAAGTTGTTGCTATTGACATTTTATTTAGACAGATTTAGATTTCATGTTTGAAATTAAACTTTTAAGTTTTAGTTCACAAACAATGCTTAACGAGCAATATGTTGAAAAGAATATAAAGATAAAGGTGGTTGTACATAGTAGGTGGTGTGTATTATATGCATGTATAGTTCTAAGATCTGCATGATCAAACACCAAACAGACTCATATGGCACTGATGTGTAAATCTACATTTTCAACTAATCAGCTGAAGTAAACATGTATTTTCGATACAAAAAATCATGTCTCATCATAATACTCCAGTAAAGCATTGGCATTAGTTATATATTGTATTGTATGGTAGAAAAATGTCACAAAAAAACCAAAAAGTGTAATATAATACTGCAAATGTTTAAATTAAAATATTAATTTGCTTGAAATAAGTATTTTTTGATAACAAATTGCTAAAAGTAGGTAATATGAAATGTGTGCTAAGTATGTAGTTAGAAATTTGGCAAATATACAAAATTTTGTAAGCATTACATTTTCTACCATACTTGCTTATAGTGAAATAGCTTCAGTTTGATTGATGTGTTGCTTTCTTTCTCTCAAAATAAATAAAAACTAATACATAATTTAAAATATTCAGGACTGTGAAGATTCAAATCCACTGATTCGTGCACTGGCCGTGCGAACTATGGGATGCATTCGGGTGGACAAAATCACAGAGTATCTTTGTGAGCCTCTGCGAAAGTGCTTGAAGGATGAAGACCCATATGTGAGGAAAACTGCAGCTGTTTGCGTTGCCAAGTTGTATGATATTTCACCAAGTATGGTGGAAGATCAGGTACATGCCATGATATAACAACCTTTTAATATTTTTTCTAAGTCAGTATATTTTTTTAAGATACTTAGTGAAGTCATAAGAATCATTATGTACTTAAAATATTATTTGTATCACAAAAGAATGTTATATAGATAAATCACGGGAAATTGACTGAAACCACAGATTAATTAAATATGTAATTTAATATAGATACATTTTCAGGGTTTTTTGGATCAGTTAAAAGAATTGCTGAGTGATTCAAACCCTATGGTTGTTGCTAATGCCGTGGCAGCTCTCTCTGAGATTAACGAAGCAAGTGTTTCAGGACATCCATTAGTTGGTATGTTATGTTATACCTCCAAAAAATTCTGGGTTTATTGGGTATGGTACCCAAAGTAACCTACTAAATGCAAAAAATACAACGAAATGCATTAAATTTTGTGAAGAAAATGCAAGGGTTATGAATACTTGACGTATTATAGACGAATGATGAGGAATGAATCTGGATGTTACCGATGTATTTCTTGGAATTACTATGGATTCAAAACTTCAAAGGTCCCCGTAATATTAACAGATTGGCGAAGATACTTAGATCTGCAGCTTACGCGGTTAAAAAAATTCGCCTACTGACTGATGTCGATACATTTAGACTTGTTTGCTTCAGTTACTTTTACCGCTTAATGACCTATGGCTTTTTATTATGCGGTCATGCTGCTGATGGCGAAACTATTCTCATCCTGCAGAAGAGGGCTATTTGTGCAATTTAAAATGTAGGGAATCTCTGAGAGATAAATAAGGAAATATATTTATGAAAATATTATGAATGTGTTCAAAAATAGTGAGAAGTTTACGAGAATAGAATATTCGTTAATAACGTTAATACTCGGAACAAACGCAGGCTGTAATTTTTTCGTACTATTTAAAGTACTAACTTTAAATAGTACGAAAAAATTACAGCCTTACTCTTTGGGAAAAGGGACTCTTCGGGTACGAATTAAATTCTTCAATAAAATTTCAGAGGGTCTTTTGTCTCTGCCTTTTATTAAATTTAAGAAATGTATTAAAGAAAAGCTTACTATAAGTTTAACGATTATCTAGTTGATAAAAGGGCCCGGGAAAGAGTCAAGAGAGTACCGAGAGTTTTTACACCGGCCCTTTCTCTCGGTCTACACCCTTTGTCTTCTTTGCCGATAAGTAGGGATGCCGATGATTCAAATTTAATGACGTGTAATACGTGATACCTGTATCTGATGTTCCATACATCAGATACAGGTAAATAACATATTTTATTTTTATTTTATAGTAATGTATTTTCCAGAAATGAACGCGCCAACCATTAACAAGCTACTGACAGCCCTTAATGAATGCACTGAGTGGGGTCAGGTGTTCATCCTCGATGCATTGTCAAACTACTGCCCTCGTGACTCGCGCGAGGCTCACTCCATTTGCGAGAGAATAACCCCGAGGCTAGCTCATGCTAATGCAGCTGTTGTTCTTTCCGCGGTCAAGGTTTGTATTACGGCTTGATTTTGAAACTAATATTTCTAGTTCCAAATTTAAAATTATTTTTTTTTAACTCTAAGGGTCTGTTTCACAATGTATGAATAAATTACCAAATAGCTATGCAACACATAAATTATTCAAAAGATAAAAGTTCCAAATAAGATATTTATTTATTTACACTTCGTTGCTAAAGAAATACAAACAACACAATATATATAAATTACAAGGGATGCAACGGGCGGCCTTATCGCTAACAAGCGATCTCTTCCAGGCAACCCTAGTAAGAAAAGAAAGAAAAAAAAAAAATGATGGATGCAAGAAGTGCAGAAGTTATATAAAAAACAAGATAAATTTATATT
Source organism: Pieris rapae (assembly GCF_905147795.1). Classification (NCBI taxonomy): domain Eukaryota; kingdom Metazoa; phylum Arthropoda; class Insecta; order Lepidoptera; family Pieridae; genus Pieris; species Pieris rapae. The sequence goes on along the minus strand of NC_059511.1, from coordinate 6,580,559 downwards.
AATATATAGAACCTTAATCTATTAATAACTACATACTTCGCGTTTCATGACGAATAGCGCTATCTGACAGTCGTGAAACGCATAAGTAATGTTTATCCTACTAATAAGTAATAAATAGCTTATTTGGAACTTTCCGGACATTGTGAAACAGACCCTAAAAATTTAAATTTTTTAAAATGCTACATTTGTCTTAAGGACTAAAATCGCTTACAAAAGGTTAAAAATCTTGCTATGATGCTATTTATTCAAGTTTTAACATAGAAAACGATTACTATCAAAATTTATCATGTTTTTGTTTGATCGTACAAATATTGCAGTTTCAAATTAAAATTATGTTTTCCATAAGCGAATCACCTTTGTAAATGTAGTGGTCAAAATAAAAATAAGATGAGTTCTTAAATTAGAGATGACTGTTTTAAAAGTTAATCAATAAAATATGCATTGTGGGACCTATGTGTAAAAAGGCCTACTATAAAGTTATTGATTATCTAGTTGATAAAAGGGCCTGGGACTAATGCTGGGCAGGCTACCTCTAATTAATTTGATATATTTGTTTTAAATATTGTTTGATGATTTGCTTTTTTAAAAGAGTACCGAGAGTTTTTTACGCCGGCTTTTTCGCTCGGCCTACACCCTCTGTTCGGAAAGTAACCGAACACTGTAATTAGCATAAGTACATATAGTTCGCCGCCTGCGAGCGACGCTTTTCTTTATACATCAGTGTGTCATCAACCATCACCGCGATCACTCATTAAATTAGTTTTTAAGAGCAAAGCAATCTTTTATTTAATTATCATTAAAGTGTTCGGCAGCAGCCCGAACATTTTTGGTCCTTCGAGCTTACGTACAGGCGGGACCTGAAACGCGAGTTTTCGTGAAAGTTTCGTGTGTACGAAGTGCTAGCACCATTGCATTAAATCATCAAGTGCGGTGAGCTGTACCAGCTCCCACACAGCATATATCACAGCATACATCAGTTGCATAGCATAGCAGCATCAGCATTCGTGAGGTGGCCAGGCAGGCTACTCACACAACAGCATCACTTTCTGTGTGCGAGCCAGGCAGGCTTGCTACGCAGCAGCATACAGCATTGACAGCACCGCGTGGGTTCGAGCAACAGCACTACAGTAGCAGCATATCAAGTGAGATCTTTCCATATTACTTTTTAATTCAGCATGGAACTCGATAATCTTATTCAAAATCAAAAAACAACATATGAGGCTCTCGAGTCGTTACAAAGAAATATCAAAAAAGACTCCGCGGAAAGAAAGTCGCTACCGGACTATGCTAAACGTAAGTTAGCTAATCTGGAAGATCTGTGGTCTGACTTTCAACGAAATCATATACAGTTGTGTGCCTATGAAGAAATAAGACAGCATCCGTACATCATCAATTCCGAATATCAATTGGCAACAACTTTATATGAATCCACGAAGGAATTGATCCACCAGATACAAACAAGAGGTTCTGTTCAACATCCTAAGTCAATAAAGGCATCTACTTCTGGTGTAAGGGATCGGGCAGCCTCTCCACTATCAGATAATAAGCCAACAATGGTTATTGTGACTCCAGACGCAACAACACAGCAAGCAGAACCCCCGAAATCGAACGAGAAACTTCGGGAGCTTCTTAGAAAACAAATCTCGAATTTTAAGGCATTCGAGAGGACAATAGGCAACATAGATTTAAGTAACATGTCCGAAAAATGGGAGTTTGAATACACCCTAAAATCATTACAGCAGCGCTGGTCTGCTATTGACTCTCTTCACTGGGAGATCGACATGTACCAAGAAGGTGAAGATGAGGTATATCAAAACGTATTTTCTAAGAATGAACGAATATACAACGAGCACATCAAATCAATCAACAGCAAATTATGGTCCGTTGCACATCGCGAATATTCTACGCCCAAAATGGATATTCCCGTTTTTACGGGTAACTATCAGCACTGGACCTCATTCAAGGACCTTTTCCTAGAAGCAATCGACCGCAACCCGTCCTTATCTAACGCACAAAGAATGCAGTTTTTGAAAAGCAAGGTAAAAGGTGAAGCCGAAAATTTGATTCGTCACCTACAAATCAGTTCCGAAAACTACACTGTATGTTGGGAAATCCTAAATAACAGGTATAATAATCAAAGATTAATATTCACATCACACATGAATATCCTGTTCAGTCTCCCAACCATGCAGCAGCAGTCATTGATCCAGATCAAAAGGATGCACGACACAGTAGTCGAGGTACTTAATGCTATAAAGAACCTAGGTGTCAACATAAGCACATGGGACCCCGTCATAGTTCATATTTTATCACAAAAACTCGACACAGAGACCCATGCAGGTTACATTGAATCAGTCAAAAATCCCCGTGAATTACCTATTTTACGAGAGTTTATCGACTTCTTAGAATTGAAATTCACTACCCTAGAATCGTCTCGCAGAAAACAAGACTTTTCGACTCAAAAAACAAATCAAGGGGCCCAACAAACTTATTATCAAAATCAAAATCGAAAACAGCATTTTGAACATCAATCAACAAACAAAGTTTTCCCACCGCGTCCCATCATGAGAGCGCTTCACGTATCTACAGGTATCAAATGTCCATTATGTTCCCAGGAACACGGAATATTCCAATGCAATAATTTCTTGCAACTGCCATGCGAATTGAAACTAAAAACCGTACAAAAGTTGCAACTGTGCGCAAACTGTTTGTATTCTCATAAAAATAATAAATGTTATTCAATAAAACGATGTCGTACTTGTAATGAAAATCATAACAGCCTGTTACATGACGCCTTTAGCAAGCAAAAATCAACCATATCAACCGCAAGTACTTCGAAGTCTCACGCTCAACAAAATAGCAACGCGGCAACTAAGCCCCATTCACCCGTGGGAAAGGCAACCGAAGTACTCTTAGCAACCGCAGAAGTCAAAATCACGGCAATCGATGGTTCACAGCAAACAATGAGGGTCTTGATTGACCAAGGATCCCAGATATCATTAATTTCAGAAAAGGCGGCTCAATCATTAGGTTTACAACGGCAAAAATGCAACGGCTCTATCTTTGGAGTCGGTCAAAAGCAAAACAATTGCAAAGGCATGCTCACTATTAAGTGCACGTCTGTAAACGATGATTACTCATTCGAAACCGAAGTTTTAATTATCAACAACTTAATCAAAAGCTTGCCGACTCACAGCTTCGATAGACCGTTTCTACCATATTTAGATAACATAAAATTAGCGGACCCTAATTATAATATAAGCAGACCAATCGATCTACTATTCGGAGCGGATGTCTACGCATCTATAATCTTAAGCGGAATAGTCAAGGGCGAAAATCAATCACAACCAATAGCACAACAGACGCGCCTTGGCTGGATTCTCTGCGGAAACATGCCCCAATCATTTCACTGCAACGTTGTACTCAGCAACTTCGAAGACCTGAAACAATTTTGGGAGATCGAGGGTATAACGGAGGAGTCTTCAATGTCCACAGATGATCAATATTGTATTGACTTTTACAAGCAAACAACAAAAAGACTCGAAGACGGACGGTACCAGGTCAGGTTACCAATGACAGATAATTTTGAAGAGAAATTAGGAGAGTCTAAACACATAGCAATAGCACAATATCGAAACATCGAAAAGAAACTAGCTAAGGATCCTAATTTGGCAACAAATTACAAACAATTCATGCAGGAATATTTAGACTTAGGTCATATGACACTCTGTATAGATAACGAAAGGGCTTCCCCGGAATGTTATCTCCCGCACCACGGCGTGCAGCGTGCCGATGCGGGCAAATTCCTACGCGTTGTTTACAGTGGGTCAGCAAAGACATCGTCTGGGTTCAGTCTTAATGATTTAATGTACAAAGGTCCGAATTTACAAAAAGACTTGCAATCACTAATTTTATCATGGAGACAATATAAAGTCGGCTTCATCGCCGACATAGAAAAAAATGTTTCGGAAAATTTTGGTAGATAAAACCGATCAAAATCTTCAAAAAATTGTATGGAGGAATTCACTAGAAGAACCTATCAGATCTTATCACCTTACGACCGTAAGTTACGGGACCAGAGCAGCCCCGTTTCTAGCTATGATGACCCTTAAGCAGTTAGCAGCCGATGAACGCGAAGGTTTTCCTAAAGCAGCGAAAATTCTGGAAAATCAATTCTATATGGATGACCTGGTAAGCGGAGCACATTCTATAGAAGAAGCAAAACAGATTGTAACACAGCTGGATCAGTTATTAAAATCAGGCGGATTCTTGCTGAGAAAGTGGACATCTAATGCAGCAGACATTCTAGAAAATCTGAACACAGAGCAGACAGAGCAAATATTCAATTTCAAATCAGAAAACACAATCAAAACCCTTGGACTAGGGTGGTCTCCGGCTAACGATGCATTTACTTTCGAGTGCAGACTGTCCAAGGAAACAACATCAAAATTAACAAAGCGGAAGTTACTATCAGAAATATCAAAGGTGTTTGATCCGTTGGGCTGGCTAGCGCCAGTCGTTACAAAGCTTAAGCTACTTTTCCAAAAAGTTTGGATGGAAGTCAAAGAATGGGAAGACGAAGTATCAGCCGAATGTGTAACAGAGTGGATAAGAATCAGAACAGACCTGGAAAATATCAACCAATGCACAGTTCCTAGGTGGATCGGAAGCGGTGAGAAAGGCGTCATCGAGCTCATTGGGTACTGTGACTCATCTGAAAAGGCATTAGCATGTGTAGTATATGCACGAACAAGCGATGGATCGCAAAGAATACTAGTAGCAGCCAAGACAAAGTTGGTACCCACTGATAAGACTATCACGTTACCACGACTGGAACTAAGCGCAGCTGACCTACTCTCGAAGTTATTAAAGAAAATTGTAGAGAGCTTAGTAGGTCACTCAATAAAAATATCAGCATACAGCGACTCTATGATCGTACTTGGGTGGCTTCACGGAGACCCCGGAAAATGGAAAATATTCGTATCAAACCGGGTTAAATCAATCACAAAGAACATACCGGCCGAATGTTGGAGATACATCAAGACCGATCAAAACCCTGCTGACGCAGCCAGCAGAGGTATCTACACGACTCAGCTCATTAAACATAAATTATGGTGGAACGGACCGCCAATTAATGAAGATAAAGAATCTGAAATCAAAACATATACTACGGAAGAGGAGTTACGTAATAAAATGCACACCAACGTCATTCAGGCCACCAACGAGCAAAAAAGCACATATAAACAAAACATCATATCAGATTTACTAGCAAAACACAGCTCTATAACAAAGGCCAGACGGGTGTTAGCTTGGATATTACGGGCAACTAAAATTATTTTGTCTTTAAAAGCAAAGAAACTACCGAGTTATTTAACGCCGCACGAGCTTCAAAATGCAAGTCGATTGATCATTATCAATGAACAAAGATCCGCATTCGCAAGCGACATAGAGCATTACCGCGAACATAAACGTGTGCAAAGTAAAAGCAAATTATTACCTTTGACACCGCACCTGGACAAGACAGGAATCCTCAGAGTTGGCGGAAGATTATCAAAGGCAAACATAGATCCTGAGATGAAGCATCCAGCAATCATACCCCACGAAGGGCGTCTCACGATCTTACTGATAGCAGAAGCACATGAACTAACTTATCATGGTGGGCCAAGACTTACTGTGACATGTTTAAGAAAGAAGTACTGGATCATAAGAGGATACAGTGCCACCAAAAAATATTTGAGATCATGCGTAACCTGCAAACGACACGATCCTGTGTTGGGCCAACAATTGATGGCTGACCTTCCCGAAGCAAGGGTCAACGAGGCACCCCCGTTTTATCATACAGGAGTGGACTACACGGGGTTTGTAGAAACAAAAGCAAGTAGAGGTAGAAGCATTCGAACTACTAAAGCATACATAGCAGTGTTCGTTTGTATGGTCACAAAAGCAGTGCACCTAGAGTTGGTGTCTGACCTAAGCAGTGAGGCATTTTTAGCGGCTCTTAGGAGAATGGCTTCAAGGAGAAACGCGCCCCGCCATATCTATTCCGATCAAGGAACTAACTTTATTAAAGCAAACAGAATATTACAGGAGGAAATAGAAGAATTTCAAAGCATGTTCAATGATAGTTTTTTCTCCGAGTTATCTGAAATGAAAATCGACTGGCACTTCAACGCCGCCACCTGGGCGAGTGCCGGAGGACTGTGGGAAAGAGCAGTACGTAGCCTCAAACATCACCTAAAAAGAGTTATAGGGCAGCAGAAACTTACCTTTGAAGAGTACTCTACTCTTCTAGCACAGCTAGAAGCATGTTTAAATTCAAGGCCGCTCTGCGCATTAACAGAAGATGCGGATGACTTGCAAATTCTAACCCCAGCGCATTTCCTGACGGGAAGGGCAGGTTCGACCATTATACAGACAAAAGAAGATGCAAGGACAAGGTGGCATCTCACTAGCAAATTATTTACAGACATATGGAAGCAATGGAAATCAGATTATCTCACCCAGCTAATAGAAAGAACAAAATGGCGCAAAAGTTGTAAAAACATTGAAGTTGGAGAAATCGTCCTCATACATGATGCTAATTTACCGCCAGGGAAGTGGGCGATGGGTCGCGTCGTCCAGCTTCACCCGGGTTCAGATGGTCTGGTAAGAGTTGTTACCCTAAAGACAAAAAATGGTTTATTAAGGAGACCGATCATCAAATTGTCAGCATTACCTCTCGCCAACACGGCATCTAAAAACGAGCAAGAACAAAACAAGAAAAAAGCATCAAGCAAGCAAACGAATGAATCATGTAAAGGTCAATCATTAGCCGGAAAGAAGACACGACCATGCAGACAAGTTAAGAAGAAATTCGACTTTATATCAATGGCGATAGGGTTTCTTTCATTCATGAGCATTATGCCTACTTCTAGATCGGAGTATAATATTACAGAGATGAGCGACAGCCAATCGTTGTATTTCGACCCCATAACAAAGATGAAACTTATTAGAGACAAATGGACCTTAGTTGTGTACCACGACATGGCCCCGTACTGGCAAGATGAACAAGCATACAAAAAATTATCAAATCACTTGGACAAACTATGTACTAACATAGAGCATAATCAACAATGCCATATGATTTTACTACAAATGAATCACGACTACTCAGAGTTACAATACAACAATCAACTTTTATTAACACAGCATTTTACCGAGCACTCCAGACAGCGTCGCGGTCTTATCAACGGTGTAGGTTACCTTGCGAACACATTGTTTGGTGTGCTAGATCAGCATTTTGCAGATAAATACTCTGAGGACATTGAACTAATTAGAAATAATCAACAACACTTGGTAAATCTATGGCGTAATCAAACTTCTATAGTAGAGTCAGAATTTAACTTGCTAAAAAGAACAGAAGCATCGATGGAAAGGCAGTATAACATTATAAGTAGTCGGTTAAACTCTCTCGTTAAGGCAACAATTTAATATCATACAAACGGCACCGAACATCCTTACACCAGATGTTACAGACATCAAACACATTATCAATATAACAATGCCTTACTTCAAAGAAGACGATACAGATATCGATAAACTGAACAGCTCTATAGATAGCTTAGAATCCCAAATAATAAGCATGAAGAGCAACATAGATGAAATGCCTGAGCTATCGAGCCACGACATACATCAATACTCCATCAGCTACAGCCTGGTCGGCGTTTGCGCGCGTGCAGCGCTCGTCGTCGCCTGGAGGAGGTGTCGGCGTCAGCGGCGTCTGGTGCTCTCACCGGGCGTGCAACGCAGTGATAACAGTGAAATAAAATCAGTGGTTCACAGTGAAAGTGAAAGTGTTAGTGCGCGAAAGGCATTCTCGATAATCGAAGATAGTGTTATGTAGCATAAGCATTCATTTTTTTTCTTTATCAGTAATTTTTTTTTCTCTCATATGTATAATTTTTAGCATTTTGTGTTTTTTTTCTTTCCCGCCCGGGAGCATGTTCGGAAAGTAACCGAACACTGTAATTAGCATAAGTACATATAGTTCGCCGCCTGCGAGCGACGCTTTTCTTTATACATCAGTGTGTCATCAACCATCACCGCGATCACTCATTAAATTAGTTTTTAAGAGCAAAGCAATCTTTTATTTAATTATCATTAAAGTGTTCGGCAGCAGCCCGAACACCCTCTGTCTTCTTTGCCGATGAGAGTAGGGATGTCTACAGGTTCGAATTGATTGACGTGGATGAAGTGATACCTAGATGATCTTATGTTCCAAAATAAACGTATTTTATTTTTTATTTATATTTTATTTTATGCCCCACTTGGAATCTATTCCTTCAAACACAAAATGTAACTTTAAGTGAAACATTAATAATCTTTGTTATTTTACCAGGTTCTTATGAAACTTATGGAAATGCTCTCGGATGAGACGGAGCTTGTGAACACCTTGTCTCGTAAACTCGCCCCGCCCCTGGTCACCTTATTGAGTGCTGAACCAGAAGTACAATATGTGGCTCTTCGGAACATAAACCTTGTCGTGCAGAAGAGGCCGGAAATACTTAAGCATGAGATGAAGGTGAGTTTTAATAAATTAGGTATTTTGTTTTTTCCATATTAATGTCAAATAGAGTCAAAGCAGAACATCCTTTGTGTTGGTTTTGTAGCTTCAGTGTGAATCAAGAGGTCGAAAGTTCGAATCCCGGTTCACCAATTAAGTTTCTATGTGAGTATTGTTTACTTCGGCGTGTCTTAGACACACGAAGACGGCGTAAGGCACAGAAGCCTGACACCTACTTGCATGTAAGACAACATATCTCGAAATAGATACGGAAAATTGGGGCCAGATTTTTTAGTAAGTAGTTTGTTACACTAGTTGTGTCCCTAGATTTCGCCTAATTTGAGACATTCATAAAATCCGAGGACAATTTATTTCAAAATAATGTAATGTGTTATTTTTGATACGGTTCTGATAACATGTTCATAAAAACCTTGATTAGCAATAAATTTTACTACCACAGAAAGATTATATGAAGCCAAGTTTTAGAGATTTGCGTCACGGTTGTCTTTAGAATTTTGATTTAGAAACAATTATTACTATAGGAAAAGTATAACTAGTGATAGTTAAATTACATATATTTAGAAACACATACATATATTTACAACTTGTTTACACTTCTAAATATAAGTTATAATATATATAAACTAATATTTAGTTAATAACCGACCGAAAATAACCCGATAATGTACCCAATAACGGAACCCTCATTTACATTTGTGAACCCTTAGTTACATAGCATAGTTTAGTTTAGCATAATATATATAAGCATAGTTTAGTTTGTTAGTTGTTTGCGACAAAATTACACTATCTGTAATTTTAAGTTAAAAGGTCATATTATCATATTTTAAACCATTAAATTCAGTTGCTACCCAGCTTCAAACAAAGTGTTATATTTGAATATCTCCCTGCAAAAACCGCCACCAAACTTAAATCATGTCAAGCATGATTTGTAGTCCGTCGTCAGTGTTAATATTTGATCTAAACATTTTGTTCCAGGTGTTCTTTGTGAAGTACAACGACCCGATATATGTAAAGTTGGAAAAGCTGGACATCATGATACGTCTCGCGTCGCAGGCGAATATCGCGCAGGTGCTGGGTGAATTGAAGGAGTATGCTACTGAGGTGGACGTGGACTTTGTGAGGAAGGCCGTACGGGCTATTGGCAGATGCGCTATTAAGGTATAATGCAAATAATTGAAAATCTATTGACATTATCAAATTTATGTCACTCACGCAAGTACGTTACCGGCCTTTAAGGAATGAACCATACGCTTTTTATACGGTCAAAATCTTTTATAACGAGAGGATTACTTTTACACATTTAAAGAAAACACTGTTTATCGGATTGAATTGTATTATTGTAAACTTATAATTATTTAAACATAATTTAAATTTAACCGACGTTTCGCGTGCTTTACAGCGTGCGTGGTCACGGTGACCGTCTCACACACAATACACACACAATAATACATAACTTTAATCCGTTAAAAAAGTGTTTTCTTCATATTTGGTTGTTTTTTAGTCGATAGTTGCAACAGCCCAGGACTTTTGATTTTTTTTTCGATATAACGGGTATGTTGTTCCAAACGACATCGTCATAAACGGTTTTGACATACAGTCATCTAATCTTATCTAAATAGAAAAATTAAAACGGTTTTAATTATAATTTTCTATATCTTAGGTGGAGCCATCGGCCGAGCGATGCGTATCAACATTGCTGGAGTTAATTCAAACCAAAGTGAACTATGTGGTGCAGGAAGCCATCGTTGTGATCAAAGATATATTTCGGAAGTACCCGAATAAATATGAGAGTATTATCAGCACTTTGTGTGAAAATCTTGATACCTTAGATGAGCCAGAGGCCAGGGCCTCTATGGTAACATATAATATACTATATTATCTACTAGCTGTTATATAATTCAACGCGTATCTAGATCTCCGAGATAATATGTGTTTAACCAACACAGTTAGACGCTACGCAAAATTAACTAAGTTTATAAGTATTTATAATTTTTACCAATAAAAATATTTTCTGAATGTTTAAAAGCAAACTAAATTATTGTATATCTCAATTAATATTCATATGTCAAATTATATAAAATTGATTTGATTGATTATGAAATTATAAAGATAAGATAAGATAGGTAACGCGAAAAAATTTTTATTCCAATCAGTTGTTTACATGATTTTTAAGATGGCAGAGTTGCTTGATAGTAATGGGTATTTTTTATTTATTAGTTTTCTTTAAATATGCTATAATTTTAAATATGTTTCAGGTATGGATTGTGGGCGAGTACGCGGAGCGTATCGACAACGCCGATGAGTTATTAGATTCATTCCTTGAGGGATTCCACGATGAAAACGCTCAGGTGAATTGAATTTTAAGGCTAATTTAATATAATTCATTACAGTAAGAAGCAGAAGTCAGGAGCAGAAAAAACTTAAAAAAAGCTTCTTACAAGTTTCATGACATTTAATATATAAAAAAAAATAATCTGGATTATAACACCATTGAAACCATTTCAATACCATTTATATCTCTTTTCAAGACATATATTTATTAATTACTTTAGATAAATGAAGTAATTAAACCAATTTTAAATTAAGCTTTTTAGATCTCAAAAATACATATATACAAATAAGTTTGTAAAACTATTGTTGGTAATGCTAGGCTAATGCTCAGTCCGAAACTCTTATCAAGCATTTACAATTTACGCCACAATAATCAGATATATATCATGATTATAGGTCCAACTGCAACTACTGACAGCAGTGGTTAAGTTGTTCTTGAAACGTCCCGCTGACACTCAAGAACTCGTTCAACACGTGCTCAGTCTCGCTACACAGGACTCGGACAACCCAGACCTTAGGTAATCATTTTTAAGTTATTAAAATAAATATTATTATAATAAATATTAAAATTCCTTTATCTGTGAACTTTTATTGCGGTCGGTATCTTCTAATTTGTATTACAGCTGTCGTACGTTTATTGATACCTATACTCCGTAGAAATCTGACAACTATAATTTTTTGACATGTCAGAAATGGCCTTTTTGACTTGGCACATTTTTCAATTTCAATACGAGTTCGAACATCCGAGTCTATACATACTGAATGTCCCATTTTAGTAAAGGCGGTGATCCACATTATAAGTGGTTTAACGGCGAGTGATAATTACCTACCTTTTCATCACAAACAGTAGACAAAGATAACACTTTATTTTTTTTAAACGGTTTACTAAACCTGGAATTAGTAGACAGTGATGCCAGCGAAATATAATAAAAAATAATTTAAGTTTATTCGATATATTGTTCGTGATATTGAAATATTTATTATTTTTGTATTAGATTAGATTATTATTTAGATTTACCCTTTTGTAGTTAATACATAAAAAATGCATAGTATTTTATTTTTTATTGCCTTCAAATGGGTCAATTTGGTCCCTTTTTCGTTCGTTATAGAGATTTTTTTTAGTAGCAACAGTTATAAAATGTCGGAATTCTACGTAATGAAAAATCACTTTTTTTGCCTTTAAGTTTAAATTCTACAAAGATACCGCCATGTCAGGTTATTAAAATGTCAATGTTGTATTTGTGTTACTGTGATGAAAAAAATGGCGCCAAAAGTCACAGACCACAATAAAAAAAATATAAATAATAAAAAGTCTTTGGTCAGATAACTCTGTGGATGTAATCTTAGACCTGTATTGAACGATAAGCAAGTAGTATTTTAAAAACTATATTTTTAATTAAACATAATTTTTTTAATATAGTGATGAAATCGGTTTGAATTTAAATATCACGAGAGTAGATAAAAGTATTTACAAGTTTGCATATATGACGTTAACAGAGATCGGGGTTTCATCTATTGGCGATTGCTATCGACCGATCCTGCTGCTGCCAAGGAAGTGGTGCTGGCAGACAAGCCTCTGATCTCTGAGGAAACAGATCTCTTGGAGCCGACGCTTTTGGATGAGCTTATCTGCCACATCAGCTCACTGGCTTCCGTCTATCATAAACCACCCACTGCCTTCGTAGAAGGTAAGTAATTTTTCTAATGCAGAAAATTACAATTTCCAAAATGCAGAAAAATCTGAGGAGGGTAATTTATAGTGACCTAAGAATTTGATTTTTTTTTAAATATAAGAGATAGTTCTTAGTAGTAAATGTTTATTTATTTTATTTATTTATTAACACTTTGTTGCATTACATAAAAGGAAAATATTAAACATAATTTAATGACAAGCAACTGGCGGCCTTATCGCTTTAGAGCGATTTCGTCCAGACAACCACTGTTAGTAAAGGAAAAAACCACTGAGTATATTAGATAAGGTAGGCAAGAAGTGCAAAAATAAAAAAGGAAAAAAAAAAAACATACTTAACAGAAACAAACAGGAACAAATGTTGTATATAAATGAAATATATAATTTGAATGAAGGTCGCGCGGCTGGTGTGCGCAAGTCCCTTCCAGCTCGTAGTGCAACCGGAGAAGAATCAGTTCAACAGGCCACTGTCATTCCTAACCAGGTATTGAAAATTCAAAATTTTTCAAAATTCATTTATATAGGTAACATAATGTACACTTATGAAGGCAAAAAAGGAAATATACATTAAACGCTTCTAATTTTACATTTACTGCCAGTTCTCAAATAACAGGCGTAGAACGGAAGAGGAGAACTGGCAATAAACTCTCCGGCACTCTTTTGTTTTTGTTTTTAAAAATTATAAATATTTTTTATTTACAAAACAGGATGGAAGGTTAACTATAACGCATTATTTATTGTATTTTCAATTGATTTTGTAAAGTTGGTTACAAAATTAATCTACTTTACAATGAGTCTGTTGATAAAGCTATTCTAAAATAAACAGTGTAACAGGAACATTTCTCTATAATATCGTTAACAAGCAATATTAAAAAAAATGCAATAATTTTTAACATATGCGCAGGAGTCGCTCATCGGTGACCTCTTGTCAATGGACATTGGGGGCGGAGCTCCAAATGCCTCTGGACCTGCGCCTGCGCCGGCCTCCAATCTGGACTTGCTAGCCGGTGGATTGGACGTACTTGTAAGATTTTTTTTTTTTCCCCTTTGGCTCTAACACTGTTTGTGCATTAGCCAGCGTCAAGTATGGTTGTAATGGTGCTCCCACATTGCCGTTATAAAATGTTTGTAAACATTTTATAACACCAAAACATTTACTAACAAATGTTAACAATTGTTGCACTTTGTTAGAAACTGTTACATGTTATAAGTGCTCCTACATTGATGGAAAATGTTTAAACATTTTATAACATCTAGTATTGGCTCGCAGTTTGGTTTCGCCTTCTGAGGGCTGAGGACGTCTACACGAAAATGGAAGAAGATTTGCTCATTGGAATAGCTTTTATTTTTTGTTTAAAAAAGAAGAAAAAGCGCTCTTATTGGATGCGCCAAACGCTAAAAGCTAGAGGAAAATATAGTGCCACAGACTATCTCAAGGATTTAGGTATTGATGGTTGCTTAAAAGATTTTATAAGAATGAACAGTTCCGAATTTGAATATCTACAAAATTTAATTGGGGCAAAAATAGGCAAACGAGACACTACATTTAGAAAATCTGTAAGTGTGACGGAAAGACTTGCGGTAACGTTAAGATTTTTGGCAACTGGTAGCAGTTATAAAAGTCTTGGAAATGTGTTCAAGTTGTCAGACCAAGTGATATCTATTATCGTACCAGAAGTGTGCGAGGCTCTCAATGAGGTTTTAAAGGAATACATACAGGTAAGTCAAACAACATTTTTAATTATTTTTTTATTTACTTTTAATATGATCTAATCTAATCATACTTTAGGTAGGTACCTATCTTACCTTACTAATAATTTTTTTAATACTTAACAAACCAAACATGTATTTTTTAATTTTTGATTGATTCCAACAAATCGTTTAATGATTGGGTCGAATCTTGGCTTGATTCCGATAAATTAGACGGACTCTGTGTTCTTGCGCTGGTACGAGTATGTGTCCTGGAGTTATCCGAAGAACTGGTTTCAAATGAAGCCGAGGGACTCGGTGCGGTGTAGTATCCTCTCGAGCTACAGTCAGCATTATTTTCCGAAAAAGTGGATAGATTTGGTTCAGAGTTGTATCCCCAGGAACTACTAGCGGTTGGGTCTGTAAAGGTTTTTGGAAAATCATATTGTCCCATTGTCGCATTGTACAAAATATTGTTAATGTGATGTTGAGCAGTATTCTTAGCATGACTGTTTTTTATTTGTTTCAGTTTCATCGAGACATACTCTCCAAATGCGTCATTTTCATCCCTGCTTTTTCTAGATTCGTACATTCTTTGTAAAATATTTACAGCTTCTTGTTGTGTTGGATCTTGTTCTACTTCAGGCCGTCTTCTTTTCCGAAATGGTTTTGGGGTGGCGAAAGGCGTGCCCGTAGTTTCATCAGTGACAGTATTTCCTGTTTCGTTCAAACTGAGAGTGTTTTCTGAAGCAATTCTGTTTTCTTCGTTACCCTGAAAGAATAGAACTAAACGATAATTTCAAGTTATAGGCGCGTCAAATTAGCTAAAATTGTAAAAAAATCTATAACCGCGATTTTCTTTTTCTATTACTTAACAACCCTTAACTGAAATCATATTTTTTTATAGTGTATTCTATTAATATTTCATACTTAATAAAAATATCCAATAAAATTTGTTAGAATAACGAGTTATAAATTTATTTTTCGCGCCTATTTCTTAATCTTCTATTTTTGTTCCAGATACCAACAACACCTCAAGAGTGGCTACACGTGGCAAATTCATTTGAAGAAAAATGGAATTTCCCAAATTGCTTAGGAAGTATCGATGGAAAGCACGTAGCCATACAAAAGCCAATTGATAGCGGCAGTGAATATTACAACTATAAAGGATTTTACAGCGTTGTACTTTTAGCGATAGTGGACGCAGAATACAACTTTCTGTACGTGAATATTGGCTGCCAAGGACGCATAAGTGATGGCGGAGTTTTCGCAAACACAAAATTTCGAAATAAAATTAACGACAATAGTTTAAAAATACCCAGTGACAGCTCACTACCAGGCAGAAACAAACCTCTTCCTTATGTGTTCGTAACAGATGATGCGTTCCCTTTACAAAAACACTTATTAAAACCTTTTCCAGGACCACAGGATAGCAATTCTAAGGAAAGAATCTTCAGTTATAGACTGAGTCGTGCGAGGAGAACAGTAGAGAACGCATTTGGGATTTTGTCAGCCAGATTTAGAGTTTTACGAACTACAATATTATTAGATCCAGAAAAAACTACTACTTTAATTATGACATGCGTGCTACTGCATAATTTTATAAGAAAAACTGAATCGAGCATGATTTACGCTCCATCTCAATACTATGATGGAGATGACATAGTAACTGGTACACGTATCGATGGACAATGGAGATTAGAACAGCAGCAATTAACACCACTTGAAGCATGTGAATCCCTGACAGATGATGGGAAAGAAATATGAAAAGAATTCGCAGAATATTTTTCAAATGAAGGGTTTTTGGACTGGGCATCTAAATATTATTAAAAGACGTTAAAATAAAACTCACCTGCAACCCTCCATCGACAGTTAAACTTGGAATATTTTTGCCTTTAAGGAACATGAGTTTTTTAAATGCAAACCATTTACTTGACTCATTAGCTCCTGCACCAGATTTATTAGATTTACATTCTCGGTTAAATTGACCTACGAGTGATCGAATCTTTTTTTCAATTACTTTTTTATCCATATTAAATTCACTGGCAATTTCCATCCAAGCATCGTGTTTTTTATTTCGGTCTTTGTAGCTCTCTGACATCGTGTTCCATAGTACTTCTCTTGCTTGAAACATTTCAATCAGTTTGTAAACATCATCGTTATTCCAATTACCGGACATATTTTATTGCTTGGCGCACGCGCAACCACTAATACACACGCACAGCGATGCACGCTGACACAAAGGAACTGACAAGCGAGACACCACGCGCAGCGACCTGCGTACTCTAACCCCCACCGCACCGCACCGCCTATCCCGCCATCACCCTTATAAAATGTTTACAAACAAAAGATAACACATGTTTTATTTTGTTATAATTTGTTTTGTTATAAAATGTTTACTAACATTACTAAACATTTTCTAACATGAAAATTTATTTGTGATTAAATGTTTGCTAACAAATGTTTACTAACGTTATTAAACATTTTCTAACGGCAATGTGGGAGCACCATAAGATTTCATTATTCCATTATTGGGTCTTAATAAAAATTTCATACAATGTCTAACAAGACAATAAATTACTTTAAATTAAATTGATTCCAGGCAGAAATATTATTGCACTTCTTTCCTCCTCTTATTCACCGACAAATTTTCAATGGTCGTTTAGCGGTCATTTTTAATTTAATTTGCAATGTTCGTTCCTTAATATCTCGGCAATTTTTAACATTTTAATAAAAATAATAAAAAGCCTACTATTGTTCATGCGATTTTCTCAAAATAAGTGTGGAGAGAATTAACAATATTAATTTACAGTTGGGCGGTGGACCGGAGCCGACTCCCGCCCCAAGCACAACTGGTCTTTTGGGAGACATATTCGGTGTGGCTGCTCCTCCAGCTTCCTTTGTGCCGCTAAAGCAGTGCTGGCTGCCCGCTGATAAGGGAAAAGGTATGATGATGCTACTTGCAATAAAGGAAAAATATAATTTTCGGCACGTAACTTGGCAAGAGTCGCAGATATGCCAGAAAAATTTAATTAAAATACTAATTATATATTATTAAAATAATTTTTAAAAATAATATTTTTTTTACTTAATTAAAAAATGCATGTTATGTTTTATTTGTAACACCTAATAAATGTCACGAATTCCTCTGCTTTGTATATATACAAGATTAAAAATAAATGATGGCAATAACCATAATGACAATCAATAAAAGTGAACAGTTTTTTGTTCCACTAAGTGTACGATGCGCGAATTTGCCCCCACTACGCCAAAACCTTGCCAACTTACGTGCCGGTGATTATAACAGAAAATTGTCACGAAGCAATATAGCAACTGAATAGAATATCAGCAGCTATTAACCTAGCCTAACACAGTTTGCATATACATACATACAAAAAAAGATGTTGCTAATTCTAAAAAACTTTGATGCTGCAATAATATACTAATGTATACGTAAAAATAAAACGCACCGAAACTCGTTTGGTCATAAGAGGCTGTTCAAAGCAGATTTACTGCAATTTATCCACTTTCCCTTTCTCTTGTCAGCAAATGTAAGCTCACAAAAATAAGAGTACATAATCGTATTAATTTTTTGTAGGAATCATCGAAAATGTTTTTCTAAGCAGAAATAATGTGTAAACGTAAATAATTACTGTTTACGAAATAAGTAAATCAAAGTTATATAGTTCTTATGTTATACTGGAACAACCCCTGAAACATCTTATTTGTCCGTTAAAGGCCTGGAGATTTGGGGTACATTCAGTAGGCAAGGTGGTCAGCCGCGAGTGGAGATGACTTTCACCAATAAAGCCATGCAGCCCATGACAGGGTTTGCTATACAACTCAATAAGAACAGGTAAATTTAATTTAACTACGTTATTTGTTCCAGTAAATTATATATTTCTTTGTATTAATCCCTTTTTGTAGTTGTAACAAGTGCTAAATTACTACCAACTCGTTGATGAGAAATAAGGCCTTACATATAAACATTATTGTCTTGGATAATTGGAATTTATTTGCACTTCATTAAAAATCCGCTTTCTGATTGTTTTAGTAATAAAATTAAATAAATAATAATATAAAACGGAAATAATATAATTGCATTGTGACTAGTGTGTACATAACGTAAAAAATGATAATAAAGTAAATTTGTATTGTTAATTATAATTCAGAAGTTTAGAGGTTTTAAGAAATTAACAATATTTGTATAGTTTCGGCATATACCCGGCGGGGGCGCTGTCAGTGGGCGCGGTGGGGGCTGGTGCACGTGTTGACGCACCCTTACCTCTCGCCACAGGAGGACCTGTTCAGAGGATGGAGCCACTCAATAACTTACAGGTTTACAAATTTATTTATTACATTATTTAAGTAATGAGTCTGTTACTAATAAAATTATTATATTATATTATGTGGGGTTCAAAAACTTAGTTTTTTTTTGTATTTCAAACAGTATTTCGTTACTCTTAGGCAATTCCCAAAAATGTTTTTAACTTTTCACATCAACATAACATTTTAACATTTCAGGTGGCGGTCAAGAACAACATAGACGTGTTCTACTTCGCCTGCCTCATTCCAGCTCACATCCTCTTCACAGAAGATGGACAACTCGATAAAAGGGTCTTCCTCACCACCTGGAAAGAAATCCCAGCAGCGAACGAAGTCCAACACACGATTAACAATCTTGTCGGCACGGCTGACACAATCGCTCACAAGATGTCGCTGAACAACGTTTTCACCATCGCCAAGAGAAACGTCGAAGGGCAAGACATGCTCTACCAGTCTCTGAAACTGACGAACAACATCTGGGTTCTTTTAGAACTAAAACTTCAACCTGGCAACCCTGAGGCTACCCTCAGCTTGAAATCCCGCACGGTAGAGGTTGCCACATGCATATTCCAGGCTTATGAAGCCATACTCAAGTCGTAATCTCGTGTTAAGTATTATGTAAGTTATCAAAAAGACTTATATGACTGTAAATTCCATTAGAAGTATTATGTTTATTTGAAATAGTTATATGATCAAGCTATCTAAATGTAATGTTTAATAAATTATGTTAAAGTAAATTTCTTTTCTTTCACAAGCGTAAAACTGATCAACCACAGAGGAACTAGAAAAAAATCAACTGATAATTGTTTCAGACGCCTAATTTATTATTAAACTACGGAAATGTAGTGAATCATCAGTTCACTATCTACTGACGACTACGATTGTTCGTAAAGGTTTAACTGTCATGTAGGACATTATACTCTATGATCCGGGATTAGAAAAATATAACCGCATCTGTTATTTAGATAAAACAATTTTTTATAAGCTGATTTCAATATAATGAACTTATAAAAACAACACGAGAAAGTAAAAATTAAAAATAAATTAGTTGTTAATTAATTAATTACAATTAATTGCAGCAGGCTTATGATGGCAGAAGTTGTTTTTATAAGTTCATGATCAGCTTATAAAAAATTGTTTATCTAAATAACAGATGAGGGTATATTTTTCTAATCCCGGATCTTAAGACTATTAGTTTTATTTATTTTGAATTTCATGTTTTAACACGACAAAAAAAAATTAAAAAATCTATAAGGAGTATGGTATCGAAATCTTATCTTATCAAATAAAACAATATACTTCATCAAATAGTTTATTTTATAATCATGACTTTACGTACCAATATATATTTTCTTGAAAAATATTATAAAAATTACTAAATACATAAAAATAAATGTTACTTAACTTCTACTCTAACATCTATATAGTATTCTCTGAATAGATATGCAAATTTATTTTTCATGAGACATTCGCTAATTGCAATAAAAACAAAATAATCAAAAATAAAATCTGTATATTCTTAAAATTCGCCACAAAAGCGTACAAATTAACGATGAAAAGCTTTTCCTGAAAACATCTCTAAAAAACTCTAAACAATGAAAAATTTACATTACTAAGTTTAAAACAAAGTCCTTTGACACATAAAAACATGAATTTATTATTTATTTACATAACTTGCTTCAAATTTACCATTGTGGTCCGTTATAAAGAAGTTCTAAATTTATATGTACGTGCGTGCAAACTAAAATTCTAGGAAATTGCTTTTTATCACACGCATCAAAATGCACCAACTGATACATTTTAAATTTAATATCTCGACAAAAACCTATTATTGGTATATACAGTAAAAACAACTTAACAACTCGTCTCATCAGTCTATTTTAACCAAAAACTCGCCAATCTCCAACTTCTGCCTCATAATAGCCGAGAGGACCACTTCAGTACTGCAAACGACATTCAATGTTTTCTCCGTTTGCAGCAAATAATACACCAAATGCAGGTCATTTGGAACCGTTAGAACGAGATAGCTATACGGCCTCTGGTTGTGCATCTCTTGTATGGAAATATATGATCTGCGGTTCTTCTCTACTCTTCCACCACAGAGCTCTATCATTTCCGTGAGGCTGGCTTTCGCAGGTTTCACACATGGCGTTAAGAAGAAAGTTATGCCATCGAAGATCTTCTTCCTTTGTTCACCGCTGAGGAGTACCTCGTCGACATCGCACTTGAAAGCTTTATTAAAGTCCTCGTCGCGAAGAGCATATTTCGCCTCATCAGCGAATTTGTTGAGCCTCTGACTCTCTGTCACCCATTCGGTGGAAAGTAGGTGCTTGACAGTGATGAGACAACTGACCAATTTGCAAGTGCGGACCAGCTTCTCCATCACGAGATGAGTGGCCTCCGATGCCGATGTCACCACTAATCCTCCGAGTTGTCTGAAAAAATAACAAGGTAAGGCACAAGCTAAATATTGAACATTGAAATATGCACGCAAATTCACTCACGTTTTATAATGAAATGTTAAAATAAGAGATCACTTTAAAAAATGTTCATCAATAAGCGACAATTATAAATCATAAATACGGAAGTGAATTTGCGAGCTAAATGTTATTTTATACTTCATACAACATTATTTGTTAAAACCTTAATTTACCAGCAAACTACGAATATTGTCTACATATAAATTGTATAAAATAGTTATAACGAGTCACATTTGGGTTAAAAGGCCTACCCACCTGCACATACATACGTCGCAGTAAAGTAGTTAAATCGGAGAGTTAATTGAATCTCTAGACAGTTAATTAAAGATTCAATGAGGTCGCTTTAAGTTTTGTCACCATGTTTGATAATGCTCAGGACAAGAGACTTGAGTGACAAAATGGAATTCAGGCTTAACTACTAAGCGTGTCAGACACGAACGCAATGCTGACAGACACGGGTTATCTGTGGTACTATATTTTTTTCGACAGATGAATTCGATGTGAAAACCTCTTCCTTCGGTTTTCTTTAAGTCGAAAAAAAGCCTATAGAAATGAGGATTTCTTGCCGCTGTATAATGTAAATAAATATAAACGGACTTTAAAACGGTAAACAAAACTAGAATCAATAAATTCAAGCCAGTATTTTCGATACAAATATTCAACTCAACAATTTTACATACAAATTAGTTCCTACCTCTAAGGACATTTAAGAAAAAAACAACACATTTCTATTTACCCCACACCACTACATAATATAAATCTTAATAAAACCTGCGATTGTTTTGTTATATTCTACAGAATATTTTTCGCCAACGTTGTTCGAATTCTCGTCGATATTCAACGTGGAAACACTGAAAGTGCAAGATTCTTTTTTTATAAAAGCATGGCGGCTAATAAAAAAATCTATGAAATCTAAAGTGCATTTAGTCTTAAGCATCACGCATTAACCGCAAGTCACATTTATTGTTTAAAGCAGTGATTCCCAAAGTGGTCTATGACAACCTTCAAGGAGTCTACGTCAGCGAAAAATATATAATATATATGTTTACAAAATTGTGTAATTTGATGTTGCTATTCGCTTTGTGGTCGCAATACATTTTGAACTTGTAAAAACAAAAAAAAAACAAAAATTCAATTAATAAATGTATAAAATATAAATTAACGTGTGTTTTTTACACTAAACTTCATTACCCAACACGGAAAAACATGGCAAGGGGTCCACGACACAAAAGTTTGGGAAACTCTGGTTTAAAGAATTATCAGTCTTATTTACAATTGTTAGGTACATAAATAGCATAATTAAGTTGTATACAACGTCAATATTGTGCACTGAGTAGTTCTTCAATTTGGTTTTTACAAGAGTCGTGAATAAAAGCCTAATCGAACCTGGTATAAGAGATACATTTTTTTCCATAGCATTGTCATGAAAATTCCATTGCACGCTAGGAATTCATTCCTATATCCTATACGCATAATTGACCTACATGCAAAGAAGTACGTACCTAACGCTGGCTGCAAGCCTAGCCTGTTGTACGGGCGGGACATTGGAAAAGAGCACCCTCGGAGCGAGGTGCAGAGGAGGTGGGGCGGGCGGTGCGGTGTGAGAGGGCGGGGGCGGTGGCGCGTCGAGGCGAGGCCTTTTGGCCCTGCGTTCGCCCGCCGCCGCCGCCGACCGCTTCGCACGCTCGTGAGATTCTTGCGTTATATTTATTGGCATTTTCCACGCGTCTGTAATTAAATTAATAAATGTAACATCTGTACTTTCTGTTCAGCCGGCATTCATTTGTTGATATATAATATATTATGCTAAGCATGTGGAACATATATATGCCCTATTCTATAAAGATAAATACGCCCTAAAAACACACACGCTCGAAGGACCAATCGAATACATGTATATTCAACATGCATTCGATTTGGTCCTTCGAGCCAGATTTTTCCATATTGAAGTTATGCAAGAAAATACACTTAACACTGAAGTTTCTATAACAGATAATAAATAAAAATATTAACACACATTTAATTTTTCTGACATAAAATATTTTCAAAAAACGGTATTGACTATACAGACTCAAAAATGTATGACACAAAATTTTACAATATTTACTTACTCATGAGATGTGAAACCAAGCCGTGGTCCATTCGGAAGGGGCTCGATAAATTAAACTGTTGATATTTCGCATTCTCAATCTGAAATGATGCATAAAATATACAGTTTTACCGAATCAAGCACTTGAATCAATATTACCAAATGGTTTTTTTTTAAATAGAACATCCGAATTGAACATATAATGGACATCATAAAATTCCTAACTCACCTGCGAAAGCGCAGTCATATTGCCAAGTAAGAGATCAGTGATCCAGGCTGCGCTGACTACAGGTATGGCCCACTCTCGCGCACGTCTATACTTGTTTCCTTCCGCGCGTTTGCATATTAACACCGTGTTATCTCTCGTCATGTACGGTGTGAGCTGAATTCAAAATATATACCGCAAATAAATTTAAAATCGCTAATTAATATGTTAAATTATCGAATATAGTATGATAAATGCATTTAAAAAAAAGTTTATATAGAAGTTTGTTACCTTAGCACCAACTTGTCTCAAGCAACAGGCCAAGCGACGTCTTTCATCTCTCCTCCATCCAGAAAGCACAGCTCGATGGTGTTTGGCCGGTCTCTCCCTCGCGGAGTACATAGTGGGCAAATGTATTGCTTGCCAGGGTGGCGCCACTGCCTTACGCTCCATTGTGTCCGATACCCAATATGCTGTCACACAACGCTTGGCGTCACGGAGGGCCTAAATATGTTATAAGGACTAATTTAGATAGCATTTACACAGTAGTAGTCTCATATATTGTTGGGTCAGCGGCCAAAATTAAAACCTAACCCATCGCTTACAAAAAAAAAGCTAATTTGCAAGTGCAAAAATAAGATTGGGTATATATAGAATTGGTGAGTGGTAACTTATCAATAAGTTGGGTTAATATGCTTAAATCAATACTTATATTATACATTTATTTTTGTTTGTAACGCCTAATCTCAGGAAATGTTGGTTCAAATTAAATACTTTTTGGTACTTATCGAGAAAAACTATATTCTGCATAACAACACGCAACAAAATGGTTTGCAAAACCAATTGTTTTGTCTGAAAAAACATAAACACATACACATGCTAGCTTAGGTCAAAGTTACTCAAAAACTATATATGTATATGTATAACGTCATTGAATTATCTCCACGCGCACTTATATAAGCCAACGTAGCAAACAGCTAGTTAATAAAAAAGCAAATTTTGAAAACAATCATTCATCAAATCATTTTGGCATGGAATAGATAAGGTTAAAAAATTTGTAGCGTGGTATCTTTAATTTTACATGTTTAGTTCATTAAAATCACTAAACTGATTAATTATGTTTTTGGTACATGTTCTATATTCCAAATTCTCTATTAAAAAATCTCTATAATTGTGTGCGTTCAAATAAAATGAGATTAACCTGCATAACAACTCCATGCCGTTGCGTCTCGCAGAGCACGTGGGTGACTCTTGCACAGTAGCCAGCTTCCACTTCGCCTCCCCGTCGCTGGATGGCCTCAGACCAACGCGACACTCGCTCGCTACCGACCGACTGCTGGTATTCGACCTTGAATAAATCATACAGTTATTACATATTCAGCGTATCATAAATATAATGTAGAGATTCCATTGCGTGCGTTAAACTAAAATAAATATTGAAAATAAATACCTTTTAAAATTAAAAAAAACTTTATAACGGCATATAAACGTATCTTAACATAGTACTCACCAACCTTAATGGTAACAAAATTGGCTTTGAAATAATTAGTTATGTGATGTCTTTATATAAGCAGGATTTGAAATCTTATCCTTTGACAAGTATTAAACGTTTTATTTTAAAGGCGTTTTATTTGTATGAAACTAAGCTGGCAGGGGTTCACATTGACACTGTTAAGAGGAATTCGCTGTACTTCGACTATCGAAAACATATAACTATTACAACAGGGATGACATTATCATTAGTTGTTTGGGCAGTATATACACGTAAGTTTTTGAATCAATTAATAAACAAGTATGTAATAGTATATAAATCATGAAGAAACTCACCACATGAAAGACGCATCCCAATAGGAACAGATCGGGCGGTAATTTCAGGTTAGGATTGTGGCCATAGAACTGAGCCCTGGGGGGCGCTGCCCTCACCCCGCCGACACCCACACTGCCGTACACTTTGTTGCCAACTTGAACTGCAGTACCGACCTAAAATAAGGTAGGTAAATAAGATAGTAAATTTAAATGACGACAACACACTTCCGACCCTTCTAGCAGTCGACACTTCCGACCCTTCTAGCAGTCGACACTTCCGACCCTTCTAGCAGTCGACACTTCCGACCCTTCTAGCAGTCGGAGTACCCATAGATGGCGGGGCGGTATCACTTAAAATCAGCTAAACCTCTTGTCTGTTTGCCCATTTGAATAACATTGAATAGCATTTATCGAAATATCAATCACGATTAAGATTAAAATATGAAATACGTTGAGTAATGTAATACATTTATGTTTACGGTAAAGGTTTATTAAAACGTGGCCTGCTAAAAGGCTTCAACTATTGTAATAATATACTTTATTACTCTCGTCAACATATTCGTGAATCTCTCAAAAAAATTGACTAGTGTATTATTTTAATATAAGATTTTATATCTATATTCTTTAGTTTTTATCATTATACTAGCGACCCGCCCCGGCTTCGCACGGGTGCAATGCTGATACTAAATACACTACAGAAAATCTGTGAACGTTGTATATAAAAATGTGGTTATCCATAAGAGATAGACATATACCATCACCGACTTTTCTGTAGACTTTTTCAATGTGTACAATACTTAGTGCATTATTTTGATAAAACTCATAGGGTTCAGCCTGCGTTTGCAATGTAAGCGGAAAAAATGTAATTATTTACGACATCACATTAGAAACCTGAAAAATAACAGTACTTCTCCACTATTTAATGGATGTTATTATACATATAAACCTTCCTCTTGAATCACTCTATCTATTAAAAAAATCCGTTGCGTAGTTTCAAAGATTTAAGCATACAAAGTGACATAGGGACAGAGAAAGCGACTTTGTTTTATAATATGTAATGATTTCAACCAATAACCAATTCTTAATACAATTTTTTGAAATAGTATTGAGAATTAGAAAAATATACGAATATTAAATATAAGTGACAAAATATTAAATTTTCAATGAAATAATGTTTAATAATTAGTAATTAAATATTAGTTAAATATAGGTGTTTTTAACTCACAGGAGTGGGCACTGTGTGCGGATGATGCGTTGCGCCCAAGAGAAGCCTCGCAGGCGCTCGCACTGCCCCGCCCGCCGCATGCGCCGCTGTCATTAACCTGTACAACATTCACATGAAAGTAAAACAGTGAATAATTGAAATCTATAGAAATATTATGAAAAGTAATTTATAATATATATTAATTCAATGTTAACATTTGTACGTAAAATAATCATAAAACAGATTCAGAAATGTGAGGCCAAGATCTAAAGAGGTTATAGCGCCACTGATTTATTTTTTTATTTTTATTTATTTTAATATTTACAAAGATGATGTTTCGAGTTGCCATATTTACAAGTATTGTTAAAAAATACATCAGAACAATTAGGTGTGTTAAAATCGATAACAAGAATATATATACATCGAGTAGAATAGAATAATACGTAAATTTTATGAATAATTCACCAACCAAGCAGATAAATGATGCAAACATCAAGTTCGCAATAGAAGCAGTAAAAATGGCAACACCTAAGTAAGCTTTTCAACCTGTTATCTTTCAACTTTATGTGTAAATTTAACACATTTGTCATGCAAATAATGGATTAGATTCGCATATACATACGTCCACTTTTTTTACCGTTTAAGAAGTTTCATTTCAAAAAATTTAACGCCTATTCCTGTGAAGGGTGTTCCTAGTAAAATTTTAATATTTGTTTTTTTTAATAAACATAATATTTAACATTTATTTTTTATCTTTCTATTAAATTTAATCTTTTATTTAACTAATGTGTAGTTAGGATCACTGTCAAATGAAGTTTAGGATCCTTCAACCTTTGAAAATAAAGATGTTTAACAAATAGAAGCTTACCTTAGCGTCCCAGCGGCAGATGGTTCATGCTCGTTGGGCGCTGCAGTACCCTGAAGACGGATGGACAGCATATTGGCCAGAGCCGTTTTAGTCTTTGGATTGACTAATAGTGCTCCTGCGCCTACAAAAACTAATTGTTAACATCGAGTCGGTAACAATAGATGGCGCGTTTGTGTATCGTAAAATCCTTACGATTTTGAGTATTATGAAGATCTTGCCAATGCATTATTATGATATAATTAAATAAATCACTTTAAAGGTAGTTTTAGGCTTACGGCTGTATTGTTAGGCTTCGTAATTATAGTATTAACTGTAAAGCGCCTTTAACTAGGAGAAACCTAAGGAATACCTTGCTGATCAGGAGTGGTGGGCGTGAGGATGGCATCAACTTGTTGGTCCTGAAGAGGCGTTACGACATGCTGAGAAACTGGCGCCACCTGTAATATTCATCACTAAGTCGGTAATTCCAAAGTTACTTTTATATGGAACAGGGGCCAAGGAACTTAAAGTCAAGTGCTAACCAGTGTTTTAAGCACTTTTGTGAAGACCCTGAAGACACATTGGTTCTTTCCTTTGGTGAAATATTCATATTGTTTCAGCTCACCTGCTTGGCTGCCTGATGGTGGGCGTGTTCCCTCTGCG
Source organism: Pieris rapae (assembly GCF_905147795.1). Classification (NCBI taxonomy): domain Eukaryota; kingdom Metazoa; phylum Arthropoda; class Insecta; order Lepidoptera; family Pieridae; genus Pieris; species Pieris rapae. The sequence goes on along the minus strand of NC_059511.1, from coordinate 6,552,666 downwards.
CCTGCAACTGCTGCAACCTGTATTGTTGCTGACGTTGCAACTGCTGGATTTGCGTCTCGACCACACCTACATTAGAAGCCCCGCTTACGGCACCTACAGTCCCGCCCACCGATCCAACTGATGAAGGAAACGATTGATATTAAATGGGTTGTACAGAATATAAATTAAATTTAACCAATTCGATTTTGGAATAAGACAGAAGCATTAAAATCTGTGTTACTTTCGACAAAAAATGTTGACTAAATAATAATCATTACAGTTATGTAAGAATAATTCGTTTTGTATGGAACGAATCAATCGTTATATTTAGGTATAACCCTCCATACAAAACGAACTTTATGTTTAAAGAATACACATTAGCCCACAATTCTTCAATAGCAAACATTAATCAAACAGGTCTTAAAATATACAAGTTAAGGTTTTTATTTAAAACTAAAATATTAATATGCTTAAGTTAAAACTTACAGTCAATATCATCTAACTCCATGGTTATAATTTAACTGCACTTCATATACTTGAATAGGAACTTTAATAAGTACTTTTAAGGCAGAGTTGTCAACGTGAAATGGTAACTCGATTCAAATTCTCGAGAATTCTTAGAATATGAGGTGAATTGAAATTATAATGTGGTATCGTTGACGTTGAGCATTTGAATAACAAAATTTGAAAAGTGATATTTGAATAATTTAACTCTATACTATTGCTTTTCTCGTTTTATTTGCTTTAAAAGTTACTTTAATTGATGATCATTGTCCTTATTTACTGTTAAAAGTAGGTTTGTTTATAAAGAAGATTAATTAGCCAAAGTATGTACCATAGTAACATTTGCCATCTTATAGGTATTTTATTGATCTCTTTACTAAAAGACAGATTCAAATATTCAAATTCAAAAATCATTTATTCATGTAGGTAACATAATGTACACTTATGAACGTCAAAAAAAGAAAGATACAGCATTAAGTGCTTCTAAATTTACATTTACTGCCAGTTATCAAATCAAGGGCGTAGAACGGAAGAGAAGAACTGGCAATAGACTCTCCAACATTCAGACAGGAATCCATAAAATCTTATTAGCCTAATAATATCTAATATTGTGTTTCATAATATTAGATTATTCATGACACTTTCTTTAACTGAGTGAAGAAACGTAGGAGGGTTATTAATTTAGAGTGTAATTAATTTGTTTTCAATTGGATCACATCTGACAAACCTATAAAGTTTTATCACTAAGAATACTTTTCTTTAGTTAGTATAAGTATTTATTTGGACAGTATTGTCAAAATTATTAAAATATCCTAAAACAAGGCATGACCCTTATTTGAAAATACATATTTTTAGTTTTTTTAATAGTGGCATTGGTGGACAAATAAATTTAAAACAATGATTAATAATAATATCAACCCCTTGATAGTAAAGAAAATATTATCTAATTATTTTAATTAGTGTTTATTAAGTGTTATTTGAAATTGATTTGAAATTGTAATAAAGCATATTCTTGTATTTATTTACATAACTAGAACCTGAAACTAATGCTAGTTAACGCTGTATCTAAAGTGTAGCTAACATTACCTGGTGATTGTGGTGTCTGTGTAGGCGTAGCGGCAGGTAAAGTGGCAGTTCGAATCCCCGGTTGTTGAACTTGCCATTGTATCTGTGGATTGGTATAAAATGTATGACGGCTTTTTTTCTGAAAGACACTGACATCTCTTAAACCCTGACATGTATCACTAGAACCATTTCTTCCGAAACAAAAAGCCCATTTAAAAAAAAAATACATTGAAAAATAAGTCCACTATATATTTGCTTTTATAACCAAGATAGCCTTTCACTGACAATGCGCCAGCTATGTTATGTTTAAACTTATATTAAAAATAATATACTGAAAGTCTTCGATCTTTTAAAAAGTTATATATTATAACATATCAAACGAAATATGATGTTATATTATTCATATGGTCAAATAAATATTACATGATTACCTGTTGTTGTTGCTGATTAAGTCCAGGCGGTAATGGGCTTCGAATGAATGTCACGTTCTGAGTCGCAGGCGCACCCGAAACTACGGGTTGCTGTAAATTTATTGTATTATTATTAAAATAATAAAATACCTGACTACTTAGAACTGATCCCGTTGGATCAAAGGCGATCCTTTTTTCCTTAACTATTCTATCTTCTACATAGCGTGATATATAAATATATATATTTATTACTCATTAATGTATATTCTTCGGTTTCGATATATAAATATGTGATGAACATGTACACTAACAATACAATAATGGAGCTGTATAGTAATTTTATTCTAGGAGTACATTGTCTTCACACATAACTATTCAAGTAATGTATACAAATATTGTAAATCCTATTTGAAAAGAGTAAGTGTGTCTTGGCCATTCTTCTCCACACAAAACTACCTTTAGAAAGAGGCAACTAGAACCATCTTTATATTTTATGAAACGTTAAAAAGTGCCATTTTAGGTGGTCTAATTGGAATAAATGATTTGATTTGACTATTAGACGGTATAACATGCGATCATAATGTATTTACTAAAAATACGTAAATTATTAAAAAAAAATCTTTTTATTGTAAATAACCTTGCTACACCATATATATATAAATAACAAGCTATGTAGAAGAACGAAAAGTTAAGGAAAAAAGGATCTACTTTGATCCAATGGGAACCTCACATGTATTTCGTAAATCAGTTCTAAGTAGTCAGGTATTTTATAGTATTATTGAAATTATGTAATCTATCATTAGATGTGATAAATATAAATTAAATATAGCCATATTAGCTGATCACTATTCCGGAATTGAATTTGAAACTCGTTTTTATCCATTTACATCTACCATTATTCATTACAGCACTATTAACTTGGTAATAATTCATACATTTTAATTATGTACTAAAACCAATAACAAATACATAATCGTTTTGGCATTTGATTTATCTAAATATCATAAATAATTTATTTTATTGAATTAGTTTTATATATAGTATTAATTTTGTAATGACCTGTTGTTGAGCCAAAGCCCTCTGTATATGAAGTTGGCGTCGTTTCTGCAATTGCGAAACAAACATGGCGCGTTGTTGTGGGTCCATTTGTTGCAACTGTGCGTGCGTCTGCGCATCTAAATGTATGAGTTGACGACCACCGCCGCCCGCTGTCCACGATACTTGAAGAGGCTGAAAAAGCATGAGAAGGAATTATAATAACAAAATGTGTTGACCGTTAAACAGGGGCAACTCTTTGCTATATTTTCATATAAAACTGCAAAAGCATAGCGTTATTTGCTGGACTTTCTTTAACAAATTTAGATTGAGGCAATTCTTTACCAACCATAGCTGGATTTTGTTTTAATTATTTTTTCCTGTCAGAATATAACAACAAAAAAAAAACAAAAATTACCCTTTGCCCAACTACAGCGGATTGTCCAATAGGTTGCCTTTGTTGTATGTACTGCTGCTGTTGCCATGACACATTCTGTCCACCTGGGACAATTTGTTGTCCTCCTGGTGAAACTATCTGTTGACCTCCACCATGGGTTATTATTTGCTGGATCCCACCGCTTCCTATTTGGCTAGGCTGAGGTGATTGGGGCACTTGAGATAAAACTTGCTGGCCTTGTCCAACATTTTGTCCAATAATTTGCTGCCCAGGTTGTTGTGACACAATTTGCTGAGATGATTGAGCTATCACTACCTGATGCTGCTGCCCCTGCTGAGTGATTACATGCTGGCCACCTTGAGTTAGAACTTGCTGTGTACCTTGGCTTAGAATCTGCCCTCCTTGGTTCACCAATTGCCCACCTTGGTTAACAATTTGACTTTGAGAAACTATTTGCTGCCCTCCTTGCAATGTTAGTTGCTGGTTCCCATGTACTAATATTTGCTGATGCCCCGTGTGTTGGTTAATTAACACTTGCTGAGGAGCTTGAACAAGCTGCTGCTGCCCCCCACTATTTAGTAACTGCTGTTTTTGAACTAATATTTGGTGATGTGTTTGATTTATTGATTGCCCTTGAGAGCCAATAGAATGTTGTAAAATCTGTTGTGATTGTTGAACACCATGTTGTGGACTCAATTGAGATTGTTGGTTGTTTAGTAGAGATTGTTGCTGAGTTTGCATTATCTGCTGCTGCAATATAACTTGGTTTTGAGGGTTTCTAGATTGGACTAACGGGCTTCTAATAATTTGATGCTGGCCTTGGACATTTTGGACCATTTGAATATTCTGTTGTCTCCATGATCCCTGAACGGACATATTAGCACTCTGTTGTCCTTGAATTGATTGTTGAATTTGCTGACCAATAACTGACTGTTGAGATGTGTTACTGACAAGTTGATTTAGCTGCCCTTGTGGTTGAGCTTGAGATGTAACAAGACCTTGCTGAACACCCATGTTCATGTTTTGTTGTTGATTTGTAAGTGATTGAACTGTTTGCTGTTGAATCATTCCTTGGTTTTGTGATGCATGTTGCTGTCCAGAACTGATCAACTGTTGTTGATTTATTACCTGACCTTGGCCATGGTTTTGATTTAGTTTAGCATTTTGAAGGCTCTGTTGTAAATTTTGAGTAGATTGCGCTAATTCTTGTGCAATATTTTGGACTGCATTTTGTTGACTCAATGTTAAACTCTGTTTCATAGCCATATTTTGCTGATTGAGTTGGGCCTGTTGCAAGTTATTTGCACTTTGACTCAACATTTGACTAATATTCTCAATTTGTTGTTGAGCCGATGTCATTGATGTATTTTGTTGTTGTTGTTGTGTTACAGTTTGAGATTGTTGGACATGGTGTTGGTTCGGTTGTAAGTGCTGTTGTATTTGCTTAGATATATTTTGATTTATTTGTGACACATTTGGTTGTGTAAATCCTTGTTGCAACATTTGCATCCTAAGTTGATGTTGTTGCAGTAATTTCTGTTGTTGTATTTGAATAGCCGATAATCCATGTGGTTGTTGAGTTTGTTGAACCTGTGAGTAACCTTGCTGAATATTAATTTGTTGATTTTGAACAATATTTGCTTGGGGCATATTAGAGTTTTGGCCAAATTTTTGCAATAGCTGTGAATTATTAGCCTGTCCACCTTGTATTTGTACATTTTGTGATACAATTCCTTGTGGCAAGGACTTAGTTACGATGCTACTTGTATTCACAGCGGTAGTGTATCCCATAGAACTAGCATTACTTGCACATACAGTTGAAGAATTTGCTGTGGAAGGGTTGTGGTTCCAAGGCATTCTTTGTTTCAGTTTATCTAGTAGTGCTTTAGTGTCATCATTTTTATTTTCCGACATATTTTGTGTGGGAACTTCGTTCTTAGCAATACCTTCCTCAAAATCAAAACCTGTGATTGCACTAATGCGATCCATGGGTTTCAGAGGTTTTGGCACAACCAATAACTTGGGGTGAAAATTGTCACTCTCTATCAGTTGTCTTGCTTTAAGACTCTCTAAAACCCAATCTGGTGTAACAATTTTCACTTTGTTATTAAAAGATATTGCACCAATGTATTTTTTTCCACTTGTTGAACCACAAATTAAATGAGTACACTTACTATCCAAATTTAGCTTAATTTTGCCACCATGGTAAGTGATCACTGCAAATAAAATCTTCGCGTCAGAGGGACTCACTTTGGATACACAAGCAACAACATTTGTAAATATTTTGTTCTTGCTAGGGCAGTAAGGATTTGGATTTGCTAATTTCTTCAATCTGGCAGAAGCCCAGACCCAATATTCAGTCACAGCAGGAATCTGGTAGATGTCACCAGCTTCATCGATGTCTGTATCAGCAGCATTTTGACCACAAATTAGATGAGTAACGTAGTCAGAGAAATATTTCGTGCTTTCACCTCCACCCGACTGAAGTAACTGCATAGTCTGTAATAACAATGCACAAGACCAGTTATACCACATATTCAAGGTTTCAATAAAAATAAAAACAAGAAAAATTCAAAAACAAACCCTTTCCGAAACATCGCCAGAGAGGTAATATTTGACATCTTTAAAAATCGCCTCTTGAACCGTTAAGAAATCTAAATCATCAACAATCGTTACCATTTTCTGTTTTACCAAACTAATAAAAACTTCATTCAAATAAACATTTTTATTTCATCTTGCGCCCAAAATAAAAACCCTATGCTAAAACGTCCATCATGGAAACTCAGATTTCAGTGTTGCCAACTCTAGAAGTTTTATTATCCCCATTCCCCGCAGTTTTATAGCGGTTGAAAACCTCCTCAGTCCTTAAGCCTCGGCTGCACCTGATAACTGATTATCGTAATAATATAGAATACAAATTATTAATTATCTGTGACATGAATTTCAGAATGCAATCGCTGTCGAATCAGTGTTCTCAACCGTACGATAATTATCGTACATGTACGATGATTTCATAGCTACGTACGATGTACGATGGTACGCGACTATCGTACGCAGATTGTACGATAATTTCCGTGTTCATGAAAAGTTTGATGATTACACAGATAGCCCAATAAAAATTACAGTTTTTTAATGTAAGTGTCATCTATTGGCTCATTGTTTTACTAGGATCACTTGCCGTTGCTTCATGGCGCAATCCTTTCATTGGTTATTACTGTAATTCAATTCAAATTCGAAATATTGGCACGTTCATCACACTCGAAGTGCCCTCGTCCACTCCCAAGTCCCAGCTCAGGTCTTGCCATACGTCGAACATTTAATTTGAATTATTATTTTTTCAATTTAAAAAACACAAGTTTACAAGATTTAAACTATGTATAAATCATTTCCAACATATTATTGTCACGTTTTATATGATTTTTAAAAGTATTTCATTCATTTTCCTGACTTGTACGATAATTTTTATCCATGTACGAAAATTTTTCGGCCCTGGTACGATAATTGCCTGGCTTCAGGTTGTGAACACTGTGTCGAATACAGCAAATCGAATTATTTATTATAGTGCTAATGTTTATAGCTATGAGTATCGTCTCCAAATACAATGTTTACTCTTAAAACTTATTCACCGTGTGAAGTAACCTATTCGTAGTAAGTTTCGAAGTTATTATTTTCTCTAGTTACAAATTTTTAAGACTGATAACAAAAAATATTGTCAGAATTTATTAGAATTGTAAGAAATAAGAATTATTGATTGATTTTCTTTGTATGAGTCTCAAAAAAGTGCAGCTGCATTGCCGGATTAAACAGCGTTGGGACTTGGGCCTATAGCAAATTCTATCAAGGGGCCCTTCTCAAATTTAGGGTAATAAAACAAATAAATATTTTTGGATTTAATATCGGCAAATATAGAAATAGTAACACTTTTAATTAGACTTATTTAAGCAAATGATCTATATTCCACAAAGCGAGATGATTAAGACATAAAACATAAAATCTGGCCGCTTGAAAGGTAGACGTGGTAAAGATGCTAGTCTAAATATACCGATTATAATTAAACGAACATTACTGTAAAAACTTTGTAAAATCTCTAATTATTTTTACGATTTAACGTGATGAATATTTTTAGATTTTTAAGTGGCAAAAAGTAGTATGCTGCTATGTGAATTGATTTTTTTTTCGGGTACGTTGGATCGCGGGGCCCCTAAATCCGTGGGGGCCGTAGCATTAATTGCTACTCTTGCTACGTGGCTAATCCGGCACTGAGCCTAATGAATGTCGATTTTTTCAATAAATCCATAGTTTTCAATTAGAAAAAATCGCCAAACCTTTTTAAGGAACCCTGTGGTAACTATTTTATATATGGTAACCAGGGGGCTTAGTCAAGGTGCTTTAACAGTAGTATAGGTAGAAATTCGAAAACATAAATTGTATTGACTAAGCCTCAAGTAGTTCATACGGTTACTTTTCTTTCCAAGCAGCAACTTGATAGTAACTACCATGTTAACTGAATAATATTCATATATTTTTTCCTCCATTTCTTAGCTTGCACGGTTTGTGTTTTGTAACGGAATTTGGAAAATGATCAGGTAAATTATATGAGTGCATAATTTTATATTGTTATGAAAAATGAAACTGGCTAAAATCCTTTATTCATCAATATGCATATTAGATAAATGGACAGAAACTAAAGTAGGAAAAGGAATTTTAATGCACAAAAGCGAGGAAATAAAAACGGATAGGTCATGTCGAGGACAAAAGCGTGAGGTATAGATATTTACAAAGCTACTATTATTTACACTAGCAGTAATAATGGAAAATTTATCACTGTGATTAGGGATGGGTATGTGGATAAAGAGCACACCTCCCCTAAGAACGTTGGATCAGAAGTGGCCGATAAAGCAAAAGCAACAACGTCAGCTCAAGATTTCGAAACTGCTGGACTTTACTAGTATCTGAAAAAGATATACGAGTTTCTACTCATTGTTTCTTTTATTGTCTTTTTTTGCCTAGCGGGTACTTTTTGTCTGTTGAGAACGAATGGGAACTAGAACATAAGGTACCCACAGTATCATCTTTCAGTCTCGCAGCTTATACCTGAATGGTTGTCACTACATTTGTAACACCTTGCAGTACCTCAGCATTGCATTTTGAAGATAAATGCATTGCAGCGTGGGGTAAATATAAACATATAAAGACCCTGGGAGGTAACACCTTCCCATCAAAGGATAAAACTACGGTCTCAGTGGGAATGAACTTGGGCGTGTCGCCCTCATATACCTTTCAGTTTAATAATAACTTTCAAAATGCTTCCACAGTTCTGAGGAAGCTCAATATTTTTTATATGTATATTATAAATAAAATTCTCAATAATAATATTTAATAGGAACACCTCTCACTATTCCCATGCGGATAGTGAAGGCCGGAATAAATGCTTAGTATTATATTTAACAATCAAGAGTTTTGTGGTTAAAAAATGTGTTAGCAATTAGAAACGACGACGTAAAGACAACGTGTTACTTCCAATTTTTTGATACTTCCCTCTACAATGCTTTTTAATAACGTTGCGATTGTAAGATTTTTTGAAGGCGCGGGGTCTGTCGCCTGGTAAAGCGACAGAGCGGCGCGAGTCATATTGTTAGAGTGAGCAGCCCTTTTATCATCATACTAATGCATTTTAGGAATAAAATTATCCTTTAAATCACAAGGGGAATTTGGTAATCTGATAGTAGTATGTCTGTGATTCCTACTCTTCTTCTCTTCTTCTCTTCGCTTTCCAAACAGTTTGTAACCTATTATTTAATCTTTCGTTTCCATTCCCGATGCATCGACTGTGACTGCATGAGACACCTAGAAGGATGTCCCTCCAAAGTCTTTGGGATCCAAAATTGGCGCCAAGAGAAAAATATTTGACTTACCAGGCGATATATGCTTAATTAACGTAAGTATGATTTTTATGTCGCATAGAATTTAAAGTTGTTTATTTTAGTTTTTATCTTTCATTGATAAGAAGCTAGTAGGTATAATGAAAAAAACGTAATTTAATAAACAATATATTTAATACATTCTTGTATTTTTGTTTTTATGGCAATATAATAATGACTTTGTATTGATTATATGACTAGCATTATCAAACACAAGAATGTTAACAGAACTCTTCGATGTAATTAAATAGCTACAAATATAATATGTTTTTACTAACAATTAGGCATTTATTATGCCTAATTGTTATTATCGTATGTGCTTAAGTTATTTTTCAAATCAAATCAAAATTCGTTATTCAGTTTAGATGCGTCTTAAGGCATGCTTATGAATGTCAAAAACGGTTACAAAATTCGCGAAAGAGCAAGACTACGCCATCCGTTCGCAAAACTACCAGAAGACCGTGTTCTGAAAAGAACGGGCAAGAAACTCAGCAAGGTTTATCCTGCCTCTACATTACAGTTATTCAAAGGAAAATGTATATAAACCACAACGTCATTAATTTGTTTGATCATAATACATAACAGAATAAGAAATAAATGTTAATAACAATTGGGACAATATAAAAATTTGGCTTTTAGTCGGCTAGTACAGAAGTGTAAAGTTATGCAGAATGACGTCTTCTTTATAAACTACGAGAAAGCTTTTGACAAGGTTAAGCATGACGTCCTTATAAACCGTTTAATTTACACCGGTCTCGATGAAAAGGATCTTAAAGTAATCAGGAACTTGTACAAAGATCAAAAGCAACCATGAAAAGAGGAAACGGATGAGATCATTATTTACCGTGGTGTTCGTCAAGAAAGAGACGGTCTGACTATTAGTGCAGTAAAGACGAAGGTGATAGTCATTTCTCGAACGACGAATTTATCTGTAGCTGGAAGGGCGTTAGAACAGTTAAGGCAATATAAGTATTAGTGAACTTGGGTTACACACAAACGGAATACTGATCAGGAAATTATGTCTCGAATTGAAATTGCTTGAAGATCTTTATCAGTTAAAGAAGATACCCGCTGCCGCTAAGAATCAATTGAGAAGTGGTGCTATCGTCATATACTTCGTCTAAGCTGGATCCAGAAGGTTTCTAACGAGAAGGTTCTTAAACGAGTTGGAATGCTGAAAACGTTATGCTGAACAAGCTGTTGCGCCATGACCGATACCACCTCCATCAATTAATTATAATGGGTAAAATCTAGGGTAAACGGCGTAATGGTAGAAGGAAGACATCATGGCTTCCCAACGTTAGAAAGTAGACGGGTATTGTGACTGCGGAAGAGTTCCTGCATATGGCACAGGACATGACATACTTCAAGAGACTGGTGGCCTACTCCTAATGGAGAGGCATTAAAAGAAGAAGATATCCAGCTTACGATGACAAATTATATATGTATCTTTAAGTATTTATGTAGTATGTATGCTTTCACCGTCACATTGAGGCATATTTTCTAGATAGGTAATAAAATATTGTAGTTCTGAATTTAGACTACGTTTTTCATTGATGAGTCTTTGTCAAATAACCACCAAATATACCCTCGCTTATATAAATAATAAAAAGCGGGTTTTAGATTGGTTTTCCGCGTCATAAAAAAAACTGTTGTTCAGACAAGAAGTAACATTATGTCCAGTGTGAGTCCGGCCAAGGTCTTGAAAAGACGTACTAAAGCCTTGTTATTTATATATAAAGATGATATGTATTAAATCATAATATTCAGTATGTCTCGAGAATGGAATATTCTGTTTTTCGCGATATTTTTTGAGTTCTCATGTGTGTGTGGTCAGTACATTCAATCTCCTTGCCCGAATATTTTTGAATATAAGTCAGATAATTCAGGACCTTATGGGGAAATAAATTTGCCTTCTATTGGACAAGTGACGTCGTTAACGGTAAAAGTTAATTTGACAATAGCCGCGAGATTACCTACTGTGAGTATTAGGTACCTACTTTTTATTTATCTACTTATTTAAAAAACTATTTCTCGTCCCGGTTTGGCATTAGTGCTACACTTTATTTAAATCGTGGTTGAAAAGAGCGCATAGAGATATTTTATACAATGATTAATAATCGGATAAAGAATAACAGATCGTTTTTATGCATGCTAAAATATTTTAAATTCAAATCTCGCAAATAACATCGCGAACAGACAGCATTAGAATATGAGTCATAATATTATTATTATTACCCAGACCATGAATATGTGAACAAATTTAATTACTTAATAATATCGATAAGCAAGTAACGCATTCGTTTATGTTTTTTACCTGACCTAAAATTCTCAGTAAGATGACATTGGTCGAAAAGCAGTCTTTCTGTTCCATACCTTTTTTTTAAATTTGGTATTAACTTTAGTTTCTCAGAATTATTAAAGTGGCTGGGCCACCCGTCGATCATGAAATTAGAAAACACTTTATTCAGCGGATTAAGATGAAGATCTCAACAAATAATTATTAATTCTTAGGCCCCTATGTACTATGTTTGATTTACATGTAAATAAATATTACCATGAATGTTTTCCTTATATTAAAACTGTTTAGTTATAAATACCAGAAAACTATTTTTTTATTACACTATAGATTACCGAGTAGTTTTATAGTACCATACAAAATGTAGTTTTTTTAATTTTGTCCTCAGCAATAAACGGTTCATTCATGATAGAGTATGAATGAAATATGCTATCATTATATTTCTTAAACCAACTTAATACAACATAATTTCAATCTGTTTTTTGTTGTATTCCTTACAACACAACAAGGAAAAATCTTTATAAAACTCGCAAGAACCTATGTTTTATAAATCATCGGCATTATTATTACATATTCTAAATATTTGCGTAAATAGCGAAGATGAGAATTCCCACTCTGATTTATCTGCGTTACGCGATGTCGCATGTAGTATATAGGTTCTTTTCATAAACCTAATATGTCTGCCGTATGCAAGCTTATATCAAGTTTTAAATATTGTGCCACATTTATTGGCATCAATCAAGAATAATGTAGGAAACTAATTGAAACGTAAAACGTAGTTTATTATATTAAAATAAATATAATACTGTCAAAAAAAATCTTTGACGAACTAAGCGATTCTATTGCCAGGGTCGTATTACAAACTTGTTTCGTTCAGATACACAAGCTGTTTTTGTATCATATTATTATGAACATTTCTCGATCTGTGTTAAATTTTGATTGAGTACAACATATAACAACATACGAAAGGTTCTGTTCTATCTCATATTAAAACGCCCTAATTTGAGACAATTCCTTATCGTCTCTCGCTAAGTGGAAAGAAGACATAGCGTGACTCCAGGTTTAGATTTCATCGCCATTTCTCTTTATTTGAAAACTTTACGACAAACTAAATGAACTGCTCTAAAATACGGCAGTTAAAAAAAACACTAACTAACACCATATTTACAGCTACTTGCTATTTATAATAATATAAGCATTTATACCTAATTAAAATAATTGATATTCATATTTTTTAAACTGTTTTGTATAAGATTGCCTACTCACTATTGGAGTAAATAATACCATTACTATAAATTAAGTAAACTTCTTTGGTGGGCGCTTAATAAAGTGCTAAAGGATTTAATAAGCATCGACTCTTAAGTTAATATGCATCAACTTATGCTAACAGTAATGATAATGATCTCGTATTTTCCTCAACGGGGCAGGCCCCTCGATCCTCACGTTCAAGACAATGAACTTGTAAGAAAACCTGTATATTTGTTAAGGCTGCAATCTGCATGCTATTTGAGTGAAAGCAACGTAAAATTGGCACATTTTTTAAATTAATTATTGGCATCTCTTTTTTTACACAATTTTATTATGTTAAGACATAGAGCTATTATTAGCATAGGTCTCAGGTAGTAAAATATATCTAATGTTCCATTGATTTTTTTTGTAACACTTTTTATGAATATTAATTAAGAATTAAGCAGTAGAATATCGGGCGAATAAATATGAAATGTCGTTGAATATAATGAAAATATTTATTTTAAGTGATCTAATAATATTTTCCAAATTAAAGGAGGCGGTAACAAAAAATATTTAATTATCGTAGCATTGTATATTGTTGTAGGAGATTGATGATGGTTTTTAAGTTACTTAGTCAAGAAAATGAAAATTACTAATTTGGATATTTCTAAGTAATAATTATAAATTATTTGGAATTAAACAAATTAAAAACATACACTCGTATACAAACCAAAGTAGAGTTACAGTTATTAAGGAATTTCCCACTTTCGAAATTCATCACGATTTAATCTCAGCGATTCTTGTAGTTGACCCTTATACGAGTTACGGAAGAGTCATAATATATTATCATCAATAACGTAATATATATAACATAACATATATCATACAACATTTATATGCGAAGCATCGCAACCGGTTTTGATAAATAGCTCTTTTACATATTATGTATAGGACCTGGATGACCGAGCTTAGCTCGGTATTTTTTTTTTATAAATCGTGTTTTTTGGAAATTTTATTTAAGTACGAATTACATACTAATAAAAATATGAAATATGAATATAATTATCGAATAAAGATAATTATATTCATATTTAAGTTTTTATTTGATTGACATCTTTAAACGAGCAATTCTATGTTTAAGTTGATAAAACACAAATAAAATGACATTTTCTAGAAATGATTCCTAGCTTAATCGATTTATCGCCCCCGAAACCCTCTGTATACTAAATTTCATGAAAATCGTTGGAGCCGATTCCAAGATTCCAATTATATATATATATATATACAAGAATTGCTCGTTTAAAGATATAAGATATATTATATATTTTGTGATCTTATAAAATAATCCATCACCAAGTCCATTAATTTATTAAGATTTTTTATTATAAATGAAATGTCTTGAGACTCCTGTGGCGATACAAATAAAATATCCAAAAGTGTTGATCTTCATGGACCATGTATGCCCAAATTTGGTATAATACATTTAATGTTAGGTTTTCTATGTGTGCATTATATACAGTTGACTTTATCATCCTGTTTGGAACGTTGTGCTGTTTTCTTGCTATTTTTAATTCAGTATGCTAATAATTTACTTTCAGAATTATGTAGGCAACATTCAACATAATGGCGGAGAACTGAACCTACTTCAAGACTATAATAGGGGGGTTCCTTTGCAATATCGTGTGAATTTTCCTGTCAGCTCGCCTTTACCGAGACTCACATCAATATCAGCTAACGATGTTCCGCTATGTTTTGCATCTGGAGGTATATCTAATTTAGAGTTCTAATAATTAAGAGATTACAAAAACCGTTGACGAGTTAGTTGTAAATTGTAGTCTAAATTGAAATTTAATCGACATGTTTTTGCTGTCATATATTTTATTTTTATATATTTATAGATATCCCAGGTCCCGGTCAATACGTGACTACAGTTACTCTGCAGCATTCATTATTTCTCCGCAACAGCTTCAATGGTATTGGTTCACCTCAACCCAGTTTTAAGCCAGGTATGTTTTTGGTACGCATTTAAAATATTTCATTTGAGATGAAAAACTGTGTTTGTTGTTAGCCAGGTATGTTTCAAATATGGAACAATTTATATGAACAACCCTGGGGTTGCAATTTCACTATTCATCTTTCACTCATATTCTTTCCTTTATTATAGAATATGTCTAATAATACATAGGTTATTATGTGTCGGATCAGCAGTAGGTAAAAATTATGTGTCCGGTAGATCGTTTGATGAAAATACCTATCCCAAAACGTTTCTTCAATTTTAAGGTTTTTAATATTTTCCGGATTTTTCAATGTATTGGGGAAACACTTATTACTAGATTACGATCTTATGCTTTACAATCTGAGCGTTATTAGACGGGATCTCCATTTTATTATTACTCACTCAAGCGTCAACTAAGATTTGGTATGCATGTAACATCCCAGAGAAACAGGTTTACTCATAAGCCACAAGTGATATTTTCCGTATATTGCGTAACTACGCAGTAAATTAATTTTAAATTTCGTAAATTTTCTTTGGGTTTTCTAACAGTTGTTACCGAGTAACTTAACAGTAACAGAAAATTTATTTATAACAATGATAGTTCTGTGAACCTACACTGGCATCTGTGAATTTATTTACAGTCAATCTGTAAAACTAATGTAGATGGGCGCAATACGGCAACTTAAATAACGATACAACACGAAACGTATGAAACACAAAATCCACATTCAATTTCACTGATGCTTTCTATATCTCTTTATAATTTACATATAATATGTATCCTTTAATCTTTTCACTCTTCACCCTGGTAGACGGACCCATGATATTTATAAAATAGTCCTGGGTACAAACCAAATCCTATTACAGGTGGACCACAAAACGTACAGTTCTCACGCCCTCCCTACCGTCAACCTGATTATGAAGTGTATCAAGTTTTAGAACCGGCAAAGCCAGTACAAGTGCCACCTCAACTGTATCCACAAGATGTTTACCCTCAAAGAGTCCCCGAACGTCGTCCACAAACCACGACGCCACCAACACCCCCGCCAGCTTATTCCGAGCCAGAAGTTTATAATGACTACCTCAACCAAAATCAGTATTCTAACGAAGATGTTAGGCCGATACAGCCCGTCCATCCTCCTAGACGTACACAAAAGCCTACAACTAGGTATTACTATTACTTATATTACTGTATTTTAAAACAAATAATGTGATGATTACATGTCTTAAATGCAAAAAGAATAATTATTGATAACAATGAAAATCTAACTACTTATATTCTAAGCTAAAAGGATTCTCTATGTTTAAAGTTATGTATCAAAAGTTATAGAGTTAGATGCTATTTGATATCATTATAAAATATCCATTACATCCAAATTTATAATATTTTTCATTTTACCTTGTTTTCAGACCACCGCCTGAACCTGAACCCTTAAATAGAGACGAAGTCGAATCCAAACAATGTGGCGTGACGTCAATCAACACTGTGCCCCTGATATTCCAAGGAAGCAGTTATCAACGGGGAGAGTGGCCCTGGCTTGTTGCGATCTATAAGAAGAGAGCGAGCAGCATCTCTTATATATGTTCAGGGACATTAGTTTCGGATCAACATGTGGTAACAGGTAATTCTTGTATTATTAGACAAATACATTAATCTGCAAGTTCTTTTAGGTGGTATACCAGTTCTTTTAAACTGGACTTCGCTTTGAAAACCAAATAAGATTTAATTATTTTAACGTCATAAAAAAAATCTTTTTTAGCGGCACATTGCATGCATGGGCAGTCCAGAAAGTCAGACATAATCGTTAAAGTTGGCGTGTTTAACTTGGAAGACGATTGGGGAGACGACATCACAGTTACCAGGAAGCTGAGTGACGCTGCCATACACGAAGGATACAATAAGACTACTCTTGCTAGTAAGTAATTGTTGTTTAAATAATAAGTAGAGTGCGAGATAATCTACTTCCTTCATAAATTTTGTTGTGTTGCTAGCCTTTGTAAAGTAAATACGTAAATTACAAACTTCCTTGCGTGAATATAAGTTAACCTTGAATTCAATTTAATTACCTGATTGATAACAATTATAATACTACGTGATCGATATTTTAAAAAGAAAATTCTCCCTGCATTTAAGATCCATCATTGTGACACATTTGATTTTCACAAAAATATAAATGAGGTGTAGATAAAGGTTCATGTTTAATTATTTCTAGATGACCTCCTGGTAATGACATTGGAGCGATCTGTGACTTTTAACACTAATATAAAACCAGCGTGTCTTTGGAGTGGAAATACGGATCTCAACAGAATAGTCGGCACCACAGGTGTGGTAAGATATTTCATACTACCTATTCCTTATCGAGAAAACCAATTTCTATGTATAATTAGAATTTCAGTTTCAATTGAAGTAGGTTTAGCGTTTGAGAGTTAATTTAAACTAATAAAAGGCTTCAATGTTTAGGTAGGTATATAGGGAAGTATGAGCGATTTGTTATTATTATATTATAAAAAGCTTTTTGTGAATTTAATGTCACATTGAATTCTCACGAAATGTCAACCTTTTTTTACCAAGTTTAACATTTTTACAACATTCAAAATTAGAATACAGACCAGTACAGCTCCATTTGCAACGTAATATAGATAAGCCTAGGCTACAACTGTTGTATGTTCTGTAATGGCACAATAACCCATTATAACAGTTGACTTCAGATTGTATTTCTTTCTGTTATCTATTCATACACCATATGAGTTCAGGATTAAAGGTGATATGTGTAACCTACTAAATCTACCTCTTTCTTTTATAAATGTTCGTTAGTGTATAGCATAAGTTCATCTCGTTACTAGGTGGCTGGTTGGGGAGCGAATGAACAAGGCGCTGGAGGTACTGGCGAGCCTCTTATGGTCCGTATTCCAGTTGTCAGTACAAAGGAGTGTCGAGCCAGTAAACCAGAGTTCCACAGATTGACATCACAGAAAACTCTATGTGCAGGTAACTTTTGCGATAAAAAAATTGCCTATTCTACATGTCTGACCCTGTGTATTAAATGCTGATTTTTTTAGTTTCGTATGTTTATTATAAGTGATTTATTAAATTAAGTCTTGTCATATGAATTCTCTTCGTTTTGAGATACAGTATTCATATCATAATTACTTATTCTAGGTCGCAAATACACATCATGCGTTCACATTTATCTATTAATTGGGATAAACTTAATGCTGAATCCGAATAACTATTGAAATTATACAAAATTACAATTTCGTAAAAAAATTACTTTACTCAAAGTAATTACAATAAAAGTAAAGTAAATCAGTGGCGCTGAAACCTGTTAAAGTCTGGACTCCAGATTTCTGTATCTGATTTATGATCAGCTGTTGTCAATCTAACTGGAGGTGACCCTCCTATGCCTGACACACGCCGTCGACTGTTTGTGTCTAACCTTTCGAGAAAATGTTAAAAATACGCACATAAAAAGAAAATGCATTGGTGCATAGCCCGGGATCGAACCTAGAGTCGCACGCTGAGGCTACTTAGCCAACACTGTAATCACGTAAAAATTAATAGACATTATAATGTGCTGTGGTTTTTTTCTCAGGTGATAAGAAAGGATCCGGGCCTTGTTTAGGAGATTCTGGTGGTGGACTTTATATCTTGGACAATGGCCGCTGGAAGTTACGTGGTGTTGTATCGTTAGCCCTCCTTTCACAGAATGGTGATGCCACTTGTGATCTTAACGAATATGTAGTGTTTACTGACGCTGCTCAATATCTTCCATGGATTAAAGACAAAATGTCTAAATCAACTAGTAATTAACTAATTAATAAGTTATTAATAGATAGGCTTGCCATTTTAATTTTATAAGAATATATAACATTAATAAATGATTATTTGTTAAAAATAGCTAATTTATTTATTTATATTTTGACAAGAAATTTTATTTTAAAGGAAATCGGGTTCAAACTGTTGCACGGTTTTTTAAAGTATATCTAACTTTCTTCCTAAAAGTCCACTTTTTGATTTGTCGAATCAGTTAAAAAAGCATTTTGGTTACGCGATAAATACTTAATATCTACTTATAAAATACTTATTAAACTGCCTCACATAACTCGTAAATAACGCGATATTTCATGTTTTCCATTTTATAAGTTGAGTGACGCAAAGAAAATAAATTAAATAGGGAAAGTGAAATTAATCATTGTATCATCATAACGAAGGTATCAGTATAAGGGGTCGTTCACTATAACTTTCTAAAATTGGCCAGACGACTACGGCAGATGTCTATTGTCAGCAACTGCCAACCATTATTGAAAAGCGAAAAATCGCACATTGCTGCTATACGACAACGCTAGACCACACATTACACAATAGACTGCTACCAAATTAGAGGAACTTAAATTGGAATGTCTAAGAAATCCACCTCACTCTAAGGATCTTGCTCCAATAGATTACAATTTTTTTCTAAATTGTATAACCTTTTGCAAGATAATTTATTCAACCCTGATGGGGCGGGCGAAGCCGCTTTCAAAGATTGTAGGTATTGATTCTTAATGTTTTTTTCGGTGAACTGATTAATAACTACTTCTAAGGTAGCAAAAGTGCATATATAGCAATGTTACATACTTTGATTAATTAAATTTATATTTTATTGAATAAAATCTACATTTTGATCCTCCCATAAAAACACGCCAATTTCATATAAAATGACCTAATAGTTGCAGCCTAAGTCCCCCTTCTGACAGAAACGGCCCGAAGGAGGCCCCGACATGTTGTAACGGATCCGGTTGATCAAATCACGATAGCTAATGACAAATTAAGAGCCGCCCGAACAGATTAGTGTAAAAAACCTATGTTTAGAACCTATACTACGTACTTCGCTCACTCCAGTGAGCTTCCGACCTGCCCTTCAGCGATTAACCACCCCGCGACGGCCCAAGCCGAGGTTCGAGTCTCACAGGAAACGCCCTTGCGCTAGTCGTGGGTCAGACTGAGCTGAGCTGTAAAGGTTTTTAAGGCCAACAGCGAGATTACTTTTAAAAAAAACCTACGTCCCATTACTAGATCTATCTAAGGATATATAAGGATGAAGCCATGATGGAATTACTTAAGGGAAAGTCTATGAATAACGTGGGGTTACACAAGTATATACATACTATATAATCATTTGTGTAGGCTGGACGTATCAATAATTTACAACTCGACTAATACCTATATAGGTATATGGGTGAAAAAGTATATACTTTTTGTGAATAAATGAAAAGTCGGTTGTATAAACTAATATAAGAATTAGTTAGCATAATATAACCGTCACGCCGATTCTCATTTCTATCTTGTAAGGTCAAAACCTGGGGGCTTAGTCAAGATGCCTTAACAGTATGTATGTAGAAACTCGAAAACTATATTTATATAAAAAAATTCGACACGAACTGTCATTTGACTAAGCCCCCTGATAATATTAGAGATTATAGCTTTAATTATTTTGACTAGCACGAAGTTATATTGCCATTATATAAAAAAAATATTTTGACGTGCGTCGAATCACTCTTCAGTCTTCAATAACTGTCAAGTGTCAATATCGGTGAGTCCGTGCCGCGTTTTGACTTTTGGCGCGCCTTCGCTCTGAAGCGTCTGTTAACTGTTTGTTTACACTTTACCTAATATTTTAATTAATTATTGCCAATGTTAGGGGTTATTTTTTGTGAAGTATCATAAAATAGTCTTTTGTGTTTGAAAACATACTTGAATTAATTCTTTGTCAAATAAAATGCTAAATCCAATGTGGAATAAAATCCCTATTAAAAATCGTGAGCTTCAACTGATCGGTACTTTAAACGGAGGCCAAAGTTTTAGGTAATTTTTTAATATAAACTCAGCTTCTAATATGCTAAATTTTAAATCGTAAATCCTAAAGTTTCAAGACTATTTTACAGATGGACGTTTGACAGCCATGAAAATATATGGACTGGTATTTTTGCTAAAACTGTATGGAAACTCCAAGAGGAAGATGATTGTTTAAAGTATATAGTTCTTGGATCATTATTAAAAAAATCAGAGATGGAAGGAAGCAAGCATGAGGATGTTTACAAGAACATGTTACAAAAATATTTCCGTCTGGATGTTGATTTGAGTAACTATTATAAAACATGGTCAGAAAAGGATGACTTATTTAAATCAGCTTGTGTACAGTTTTATGGCATAAGAATGTTAGCTCAAGAGCCAGTAGAAAATCTTTTTTCTTTTATTTGTAGCCAAAATAACCATATATCAAGGTAAATTAAATTTCAGAAGTGTAATAATACAATGTTATTATAATAGAATAAAAGTAGAATCTAATCTATTTCAGGATATCGAGTATGGTCGAAAAGTTATGTACACATTATGGTGAAAAAATTTGTGAAGTCAATGACATATCATATTATTCTTTTCCTGATGTAGATAAATTAGCACAGCCAAAGGTAACAAGAATGGAATTGATTTTTGACCTAAACAGTAAAAATTTGTTATAATTATATAATAACTTAACTAAGATTAACTTTAAATTGATATTGATTAATAACAATTTAGGTTGAGTCACAACTCCGAGAACTAGGATTTGGATATAGAGCAAAATTTATAAAGAAATCAGCTGAGCAAATAGTTGAATGGGGTGGTGAAGAATGGTTTAAGAGTTTACGAGTAAAGATGTATAAGGAAGCTAGAACAGAGCTTATGAAGCTATGTGGAATTGGACCTAAGGTAAAGATGTTTCCTAAAAATACTTACTTTGTTTCTTACTTGCACTTGATACAAGCAAACTGAAATACTTGATAGTTGTACAAAATTTGCTTTTCAGGTTGCAGATTGCATTTGTTTAATGTCATTAAATCACTTAGATGCACTGCCAGTTGATACACATGTTTTTCATATAGCTGCTCAAAACTATCTCCCTCATTTGAGGGGTAAGAAAAGTGTTACTGAAAAAATTTATACAGAAATTGGTGAACACTTTAGAAATTTATATGGAGATATGGCTGGCTGGGCACATACGGTAATTTCGCACCTATTTGTTTCCATTTTTATTTTTTTATAAAATACAAAATCTTAAGTAGACAATGCTGCTATTTATTTTAATATTAATTATTGAGTAAGGGATAATATTGCTTAAACTTTTTAGAGGTAAAAGAAGTTTTAGAGACTACTTTAATTATAAAACTCCTTTTTATAATTAAAGTAGATTTGACTATTATTTACAGGTGCTGTTTTGTGCAGATCTTAAGAAATTTCAACAAAATGATAGTTTAGAAGACATGCCTCAAAAACGAAAGAAAAGGTAACAATAAAAATTTCCAAATGAATACATGGTTTTATTTCTATACAAGTTATGGTATACTTGGAATAAATTGATGGACATAATGTACTGTATGTAACATATACATACTCATTTAAGATACAACAAGAAAGTAAACATTATGTTAAAATATAATAATACTTTACATTTATACTTTGTATGAAGCTTTCCATGTTATTGCATATCTCCTGTGATACATAATTTTCTATTATTTACACGCTTATATAGAAGTAATGTTTTAATATGAGTAAATTGTAAAATAATCTTAAATTCTTACACAATAATACTATAGAAGTGGATACTAATGTTAAAATACTTTGGCAACTTGAAGATCTAGCTCCAATGACAAATAAACAATATAAAATTAGGGATACCTTATAACAATAATTATTATGAGATTATTTATTATTATAATATATTTGTGGGCAATACTCAATAAGTGCTTGGAGTGCTCGGATTTCAAAAGATAGGTCAGTGATTGCAGGGGGTGTTGCAACCAAAGTTGGAGCAAATACTGTGCTTAGGTTGTGTGCAGACATCTTATTTACTTCTGCATGTTGAGACACTCTGTAAAATTATTATTTTTATATTTATTTTAATATTTATAAAACAGAAATGGCTGTGAAGCTTATTTCATTGAATTGCATTTTGTTCAGCTGATAGTAATATTTAATTAAAAATCTCTGAATAAGATACTATAGAATAATAAAAAACAAAATTCAATCTATATATTTATCCTTTTTATCAATTTCAAAGCTAATTCTCATGGGTTTTCACTCACCTATGTAAATGCTGGACCATGTACTGTAAGCAGTTAAAATGTGCAGATGGCAAAGAATCCAGACATTCTCGTAATGCTGATACTAGAATAGTAGGTGTTTTCTTCATTTCTAAAAGTAATAGAAATTATTTGATAATTTTTAACAATAATCAAAGAAGATTTGAGAAATTTGGGCAAGAAAACCAAGAACAAAGCTATGACAGGCAAATATAAAATATATAAAATTAGACTAACTGCATATATTATACGGCATAAATGACTTGGTAGATTTACCAAATACTTTAAATTAAGTAAACTCTCTTCGGAGATAAACACATGTCTTTTTTATATTTGGACAGTGAGAACCATATGAGGACTAATAGCACTATAATACTACTCCAAACAGAATTCTTATCTCCAGTGAGCAACGCTTTGAGTACATACGAGGCTGATCCATTTTATGACAGTCCATATCTTCAGGCGTTATATGCTGCAGTTAATGTTGTACATTCACCAATAATATTTATATATTATAATATTTGCAAAGTAGAAATATTTAAAGCTTGAATTGTATTTCGTTATTTTATTGTTTATTGAAGTTTCATTAAGTAAGTTCTTCTTTTGGCATGATGGAGAAAAATGATGAGGGTTAATTATTACGATGCTCGCGCACACCAACACCTAAATTCGACATCGTAAAGTTACGTCTAGGTGCATGGAAATCGATGTTCAAGTTGTATATTATGTATTCTAGTATTTTTATATTTAGAACACGTGTTTCGTAACAGTCCAATTAAACAGTGTGAATAAATAAATATTATTTTGGTGTTTTTAAATCAATTTCATATCCGTATATGAAATTGATTAATAAACTATTAGTAAATACTATCACCGACGGCGGTTTATTTATTTAAATAAAATCTTTTTGATTAATTTTAATATTTATCGTTAATCACTACTACATTTTAGTTATTTTTTTTCCATACGCCAAAGAAGTATAGCTTCTAACGCGTATATATAAATACAAACACTCTTTTTTTTATTGTATAAATTGTTTTCTCTCTGAAAGTTTTTGTATGGATTATTTCTATTCTCCCTTTTTTTAAAAAAAAAAACAGAATCTAAATGGTTCTTTTAAAAAAGTACCAATAGTCAATACTATGTTTTGTATAGTCATAGTAGTTGCATAGCAAAAAAAAAACACTGGTTTTCATTGTTAACTAGAAATATTAAATTTATATAATTATATATATATATATACTTACGAATTGCACTAATAAGTTTAGGATGGACTTCATAAGTGATGAGAGGAACTGGTAAAAGCCTTAAGTACAATTTGAGTGTTCCAGCTACCACATTTATATTACTGTATACACTTAAATCTGCTGCCTCACCATCTAATGAATATGTCACAATATTAAAAAATATTGTATGTGTAAAAATTTTATAAAAATTATGTTATGATATTTGGATGCTATCTATAAATCGAAGATAATAATCCATTGCTTATGCAAATTCAACTATCATTTAAATTAACTAATTATACGTTTACATTTATATAAAATACCTACCTTTATCAAATGCTAATTTCAGTGCTTCAATCTCATCGGCAAAGCCTGATACACGATAAATACCCTCTGAATCTATTCCTCTACTTTCAATCTCATTAACACATTTCTTTACAACAAATGGTAATGTGCTTGAATGAGCATTAAGTAATGTTGTCAAATCTATTCCAAATACACCTCTGAGTTTCTTTAAATCTGGAACACAATGACTTGGAACTCGTTCTGAACATTTTGAATGTGCTATAAAGCCACAATCTGAAAGTAAAATATAAATCCATAGAGTGCATTTGCTTTTTATGAAAAACTTTCATTCTCTGTTTACAATACATATGTATTGTCCCAGATTAAAAAGATATTTTTTTTTATTAAACATGCCTATATAGTAAAATTACACTTTACCTTCACATTTTACACCCTGGGCAGTAAAGCCCCACAAAAAATTTGCACAAAATTCACACCAATTAAGCCCTTTGAAGGTATGTACTTTAAAGCTATGTGACTTGGAATATTTATATAATGGTGGTGGATCTTCTAATGTTGGTGTCAGGTTAAATAGTGGCTTGATTATCAGCTCTGTATTTAATTTTTCAGCTCTTTGTATTATAGGACTAGATCTGTTTGATTCCCTGTTGTAATAGGTTAGTCATTCAAATAAAAAATGAATACTATAGTAAAATAGTAAAGTATAAGGGTACGTCCACATCTGGCGAATGTGCCGCAAATGTTTGAAGTTAATTTAGTGGCGTGGACGGAAGGAAGAGGCGAGCCGCTAGCACGCCGCCCGTACAGTTGCGGTTGCGCCCAAACTGGACAAACATATACGCGCGCAGCTCGCAAACTGCTCGCGAGCAGCACATTCGCGGCATATTCGGGGGATGTACATGCACCCTAATAAATCAATGTTTATTTTATAACATAGTCTATGACATATTATTTTAGAAAAGAGATTAAAAGCAAATATTGACAAAATTGTTAAGTTTATGATATAAACTCTTAAATTTATAACAGGATCAGTGATCACTTTTACTGCACTATTATTGAATTATTACATGAAGAGTCAATAAATCTGTTATAAGCCAGTTTAAGATGAAATAATAAAACTAAAAAATTAACATTTACATTGTTGCTTGTACTTACTGATGCATTTGTGACAATGTTTTTAATTTCTTTCTGTTTAATGTGACATAAGGACTTTCAGTATAATTAGTATTTGAATTTATCATTTCCAGAATATGATGAGCTTTCAATTCCATGTGACATGTAATAAGCCCATCAGCAACTAAATCATAAATTGTTTCATATCTTTTGTCTCTAATATAGTGGCTTCCATCATAGTACAACTTATAATGATGTATCTTATCATTAAATCTGTAAATCAATTTAGCAAATATTAATATAAATTTTCACTGCAAATTCAAATTGTAGAAGCTCATAATGTTACCTCCAAGTGAGTGTATAAAAATCATTAAATTCATTGCCTTTTCTTATAAGGAAAGCACCATTGGGCTCATCTTCCAAAATATATAATGCTTCCTTGTGTCCCATGATACCATGATATTCCTTACCATAGAACTCTGGTCGGTCATTGTATTTCTCACAAATGACACCCTTGGGTTGTGGAGCTTCCATTTGAATACGATATACTGAAAATATACACAATAACAAAACATAAAACAGCGTACTTTCACTTTACTTGCCTTTCACAATTCATAATAATTGTATAAACGCATACACTCTGGCTTCCATATATTTCTCAGATTCTCCATTTTGAATAGCAATATTTAAGTTTTTAATTTCAACTTTTTTAGCAGTTTGTATTACATTTATTATATTATTTGGAATTAAAACATTTTTTAACAAGATTAAATAAATAAATAATAAACACTAAACAGTAAATGAAAATTCTGCGATAACTTTTGACAACGACATCTGTCGTATATCTATCGTCAACTGTCAAGCAATTGTTGAGTGATGACACTCTTTTTTTCATATACGGCCCGCAAGCTTTGAGCATTGTCGCCTAGGGTAAAAACAGGAAAACGGTTAAAAAAATATAATTATTGGATGGAACGGAATTAGGGAATGGAAAAAAAACTATAAAATAAATTTTAATATAGATAGATAAAAAGGAGTGTAAAAAAAGATATTTACATATATACACAATCATATTATCTAAATTTTGAAATCATTACTTAGGATGGGTCTATTGTTGAAAGTATATGGATGAAGGGAAAGGAATTTGAAGGGAAATGAGTCCTTCGAGAGAGCTGACCGGTGACGCCAAGAACAAACAAAAATGATGTGATTAAAATCAGCTTCATTACATCCACATTCGCACTTAAGGTTGTCAATAATATTAAACTTAGCAAGGTGAGCTGGGCTGCTGATGTGTCCCAGTCGCATACGAGACAGTATTGTTGTATCTCTTTTACCGAATCTCAGTCTCCAAAACCAGAGTATAATGGGTATAGAAGGTTGAATAGCACGATAATGGCGACCTTTTAAACGGTTTAAAACGGATCTTGATCTCAGGATTCAGTCTAGGAATTAATCCCGGAAAGGGCTCTTTCCGGGATTAATTTTTTTTATTTATCTCAGGACTACAATGACTTGATAGTCACGCGCACAGTTTCTAAAATATCATCAGTTTTCTGCTCTTCTCTTTGATTGAATAATTCTCAATCAGCCTTATTCAATCTGTATTTAAAACGCGGAGTAGTTTTGCTAGGTTTGTGTGAAGGAAAAGTAATTACAATTGGAAAGTGGTCACTACCATACAAAGATGGCTGTTAGTTAGGTAGATACCTAACTACCAGGCGGACGAACCCCGTTATACGGGGGCTCGTCATTTTTTTCCTTAACTCCAGAGCTTGAGGAAAAAGTATTCAAACTCTCTAGTTACTGTAGAATATTTACACTAATAAATAAAAAAAACTAATAAATTAAAATACTACTTACAAATTACTATATACATACAAACTGATCCTTTATAAGTTAAATTATATTTAAAATTACACAAAAAAACACTGCCGCCATGACCAACGTTTCCCGCGCTATTTCCTCGTCAGTGATGACATTTATTGATGGCTTATTAATTATTATTATAAAATTAATCAATGAGCAAATTGAGCAAAATGTAGGTAGCAGGCGTAAAGCGCCAAAGCTTAACTTCTAAAGTAAATTAAAAAAAAATCTTACCAAATATTGAAATAAATTATTATTTACTTCTTTTTTAAAGAGAAGAAGAGGAATGTATAAACAACATTATTATAAAAAATTTGAGAGAACATTTTATTTATTTCGGTTTATATAAGTGATATGCTTTTTTCTACGCAATCTTAAAAAATATAAAAAGCTACAGTAGCAGTATATTTTTATATACAGTATATTTTTATGCCTCATATAAAATCGAAGCAGCGGTGCCTTTGTACCTTGGCTGCTTGTTTACTAATCAACAATTGACGTCTTGTTTTTACGAAAAACCAGCGTCAGAAAATCACGATGTTTTCAATAAATAGACTGATTGCGTTCGGCACAGAACGTGACTCTGATGTCATGAAAACCCATGCAGAAATATGTCTTTATTAAAATTCGCACCAATCCAACCACAAAGGTATGATTATAATGTAAGAATAATAAGACAACAGATTATCTACGACATCATCTTAGTAAATAGACACTAGAACATCCTATTCATAAATAAGATTAATTTATAATTGGTAGTTATAACTTATTAATAGGTAGAGATATTATATTGTTCCTCCACTTAAAATGCGAAAATTGTTTATTGTTAGATAATATGATAGCTATCTTCATTGTCTAATTACAAAATAGTTAATTGAAAATTATAATGAGTTCTTACTTTTAAGCATAAAAAAGCACGTGCGTACAACGTACGTAAGTACATGTAATTAGTGAAACGTCTTTGTAAATTAATTATTACTATATATAGATGATAATGTACCCAGTACATGGTCATTTACATGAATGTATATATCTATATTCTTACTGTTTACACATTGTATACGTGCTATTGATAATATAAATAAATAATAATCTGCGTTAGCACAAGACGTTATACGACACAATTGTCATGTATAGTTCTATCAACCAATATCGTGTATTTTTCTCGATCTCCCTTTCTCTCTCTCTCTCAAACGCTCCCTTTTCTCTCCCACATCTTCGGGCCGCTTAACCCGTAAAAATATCCCTACACCCTTTTTATTTTTTAAGTGAAACTTCTAAAATGTGATCCTACGCACATTCATATTTAGACCGATAAGCTCAGCTCTAACAATTATTTATTTATGCAAAGAGAGCAGAATTTCCACACATATAGATAATTTTCACAGAACAAGCTGATTTCAGACGACGATTTTTAAAGTTTGATCATGTACGAGTATGTTGAGGATAGTATGTCAAAATTAACGGAATGCCATAGAAAATGTAAACTATACATATTATATACAGTACCTACGCCACGATACGATAATATGACTCGACAACAAACAGAAAAATTACAACTTGTCGACAAGGAATGGAACTTTAGTACACTACGTACTAAATTTAAAACTATACTAGGAAGCCTAAACTCTATAAGAATTCCTTGAAAAATATATACATAATATAATTTATTTAGTTTGTGTATGTTTTGCAAATATTTTATCAAATAAATGAAGTTTAATTATTATTATAATTATATGAAATTATTAGGTGTTGCAAGTTTCAGCGATAATAATTATTTTTAACAAAATATTAATTAAAACGAGTCGGATATTAAGCAATACTTATGAAACATTCATTTTACAACGTTTATTTGATCTTCACATCAATTGACAATTGCCTAGAACATCAAGTTCACTCTTAAAGATGTTCCATTAGACAACTATTACAGTATGCTTACAGCGTATGGGGAAATATGTTTGCAAGGGTGCAAAGAGAACCCACGAAAATTGTCAGAGAATTTAAGAACAAACCTTCTAATTTGCGTCTGAAAGCACTTGATCTTACTGATTTAGGGAGTAGGCGATCAAGGGGAAATTTCATTAAATCCTATAAAAATCTTAGTCCGTTGTATAATGCTCCAGGAATTGAGAAGAACTTTAAGTGAAAACACACATTTTATTGTTAGTCCTTTAAAAAAACATTATCCCAAGCCATGAATTGGCTAACTGGAGTAGGCTTTTTATAAAAATAGGTTGGATAATTCTCCAAATCTAATCTCAAATCTTATTAATCTGCTACATTGTGCGTTTATCTACATAATAATAATATTTATTTATAAGTGATATAAATATTAAAATTCTGTATTTAAATTATATTATATTTAATAATATATATATTATTAAAGCTTTATTAATCCATACAACATTTGGTTAGTTTGCATTCCTTAATATTAGTTGTGTTATATAACTTTATAACAGATTAATGTTTAGTGGTCTAGTTCTTGTATGGCCCCGTTTAGGGTAAAAACCTCCATATTTTTCCATTTCTTTTTGTCTTGAACAACATTCATCCAGGTTTTCCCCGCTAATTATATAATGTCATCTGTCCATCTCTTCTTTTGTCGTTATATGCTTCTTTTTCCAGTAGCTGCTGTCCATTCTGCTATTTCCAGCGTCCATCTTCTATGTCAAGTTCTAGCAATATGACTTGCCCATTTCCATTTTAGCCGTAGAGCGTGTTTAAGTGTATCTGTAAGCTTGGTTATTTTGCGTATGTCAACATTTCTTATTTTGTAAATTCTCATCAACTTCAAGATGCTTCTTTCCATCGCATGCTGGAAGGACAGGATTTTTGTAGTTGTTTTCTTGTAGAAACGTTTGACTTGCGTAAGTCAAACTAATATAATATATATACTAGCTGCCCCTGCGAACTTCGTTTCTCCTTAATGAGATTTTAATCAGCCTACCTGGTTAGTAAATACCAACATGGAACATTTTGCTATGCTATCCCAGAGACTGTTCGGTTTTCCGGAATGAAATCTTTTTAGGTTGTTCTGTGAATTTTTCTCTGTATAAACCTCAGAGAGAACCTAGAGTTCACAACATAAGTTTTTAATAATGAAATAAAAATAGGGGTTGATTGTAAAGGGTTGAAAATTCAGGGTTATATGTAGTTACGAATGCTGTGTCATATTTTTTTTTATATATCTAAAATTGAAAAAAAAAATTAGGGGTGGATTACCCTTAACATTAAGGGAGAAGAAAAATAGATGTTGTCCGATTCTGAGACCTACCCAATATGCACACAAAATTTCATGAGAATCGGGAAAGCCGTTTCGGATGAGTTTAACAACAAACACCGCGACCCGAAAATTTTATATATAAGATATACTGAGTAATTCATCATTGTCTGTACATACAAGATTAATTAACTTTCCTGACAGTTCCACCAATCATATCAATAGAGAAAATAAGCAGTAGGTATACATTGAAGGTCAGCCTATATGTAATATATTCTTTTTGCATTTGAAATGCGAAAACTATTTAATTTTGAATGTGTTATCATATCTCATTTAAATAATGATTTACTACTACTAAATACGCATTGTATTTAAAAAATAGTTAATTTATTTTTAACGAGTACTTTCTGGTACAAAAATAAAATTTCCGTTAATATATTTATTTTAATTAAGACATAACATGGTGCAAGTTTAAGCGACAATTAAAGACATTATTATTTTTAACGAAATACTCAATAAAACTAGTCGGAGAATAAGTTATAATTATGGAATATTTACAATGTTAATGTTTATTTACCTCAATTGCCAACTAGCGGATGAACACGAGTCCTTATTGCAAGGAAGCAAATCAACCACCAGCTAAAATAGGTTATATTATACTAAATTATAAGTTATTTAATAATGCCATCCTTTGAAATGCCACTAAATGTTTTTTTTACTTAAACAATCAACTAATATTCTAAATATTATTTTGTTAATAAATATTATTTATTTTGTTTTGAATTAACCTCGTTCTAATGCGCTTATGCTTATTATCGCTCTAAGAGAGACCGCATTTTATTATGTAAGATTTATATAAAAGACGGTAATGCCTATGCTGTAGGTACTCGACTAGCAAGAGCAGTAAATTTTTTAAAATGTTAAACATTTTATTTCTCTTTGTTGTAATACAAAGTGCTGTTTGCTGGAACCAGAATCCCGGTGTCCATTCCGAGACACTATGGAAAGCTATAAACCCCACTGCAAGCGAAAAGCAGCCCGGGCAAAAAGATAGCTTCATATATCCTGGTAAGTGTCTTGTTTATACGCGATTATATAAATCGGAGTGTTGGCCTAGAGGCTTCAGCGTGCGACTCTCATCCCTGAGGTCGTAGGTTCGATCCCCAGCTGCACACCAATTAACTTTCTTTCTATGTGCGCATTTAACATTCTTATTCTGTTAGAAAACCGGCTTGCCTTAGACGTAAAACGTCGAGGGCGTCACCTACTTTCCTCTTAGATTAACAATTAATGATCATGAAACAGATACAGAAATCTGAGGCCCGGACCTAAAAAGGTTATAGCGCCATTGATGTATTTATTTAAATCGGCCTCTCAATTCTCAAGGTACCAAGTGGTGTGGTTCTGGAAGTATCGCGAAGGACCACGATGATCTAGGTAAAGAAGTAGAAGCAGACAAGTGCTGCCGTTCTCACGATCTCTGCCCAGACTTCATAGCAGCTGGAGAATCAAAATCATAACCTAAAAAATGGAGCTTCCTATACTCGGTATATATTTTCCATATTTTTATTCAAAATGCATTTACTCGTTGACTACAGTTCAATAAAAACGACGACGATGCTGACAAGGCTATTCCTGCTAAGACTAGAAGATATATACAACTTCTCAACTTAGCAACGGGGGTCTTCGTGCTGGCTCATCAGTACTTTGGCTGGTCCAGAATCCTACCTTTAAGTCGAAGGAAGCGCACAACTTCCTTCTTCCACACTATGAATAAATTTAACGTTTGAATTGGAAATTGACATACGCGCTATCTCAACACTGAAACCCTGAATGAAGACAAACTAGATACTAAATATTTTGTATTCGATTCTTTTATTTAATTTAATGTTTTTAAATAAATTTTTCAGTTTAGATTGCCACTGTGACATGGAATTCCGTGATTGCTTACACAAAGCTAACACAAGTACGGCGAAGGGCGTGGGCAGATTATATTTTAATTACTTAGGAACTCAATGCTACAAAAAAGATCATCCCATCGTGGCTTGTAAGAAAATACAAACCGGGTATGTTCTTTTATTAAAGCCTCCTTGTTAAAGATTCAAATTGAAATAAACAAATAACTAATATATTTAAATTTATAGAATTTGGAGCAACAAATGTCTGGAATACGAGTTAGATGACACCAAGGAACCTGTCTATCAATGGTTCGATGTTCCTAAATATTAATGAATAATTTGATTAAAGATTCATTTAAATTCAGCTTTTCTTTTTGTTTTATTTTTATCACACATATAACATTTAAGCCGCTAAATATATGTTAGTCTGGCACTTGTTAAGTGTACCATAAATAATATTTTATCTAATTGTATTGCATATACTACCAATCGTTTAAAATGCCCGTTCAAAAAATGATTTTGTATTGCACGACAATCGCGCCGCGCTACTTGCGTTTGTCACTCAAGAAAAGGGCGCGTCTCCACTTGCGGGTGAAATAATTTTGCAAGGTTAATGCGCAATCCTAAGGTATCATCATCAGGAATATCATCTATATCCCCCTACAAAAGACTAAATTTCAAACGTTACAGTTCAGTTTCACTATCCCACTTATCACCGTTTTCTCGAGCCGTCCGATTTCAGGTTGTATGGAAAGTGGAAACCAGAGATTGGGAAATATTTTCAACTGTACAGATTTACGGGTCATCATCAATCAATTATAACACCGAGGTCGCGCGAGAAACAATAGTTGCCCTTGTATGGCGAACATCTTACTTTAAAATAAATTAAATCTCCAAAATAAATAATATTCTCAAACTTTTGTAAAACAACTTAAATATTAATTTAAAAAACCTTCTGTGTATGTTTGTCTATTTTGCTATGTTTGAATAATTGCATTGAAAGTATTATTTTTATTTTTATTTTATTTTTATTTTTACATTTAGGTACAAAAACAGAAAACAGATTGATTACATACATAGAGTTATTACACACTAAACAACATTCAAAAATCTGATATCCAATTATATCTGTATACAACATTTTACACTAAGGGCCTGTTTCACAATGTCCGGATATGTTCCAAATAAGCTATTTATTACTTATTGGTAGGATAAATAGTATTGTTGCGTTTCACGACTGTCAGATAGTGCTATACGTCATGAAACGCGATTTTATCTTTCGAATATTTTATATATTGCATAGCTATTTGGTACTTTATCCATACATTGTGAAACAGGCCCTTAATATCAAAAAAACAACATACACATATTAAATTGAATGACAAAAAATTAAAATGAAAAATGAAATTACTATACTTCTATTACATATATACTATTGTGAAAAATATCAACTTCAGTACACACATTATATAATATGATTTATAATAACAATCTTTAGATTCTTATATTGCCGAATTATTTTTCCAGAAAAACTTAATGTCGCTTAAAAAAATTGTGAACACACGAGGTATATATACAAAACATATTCGTCTAAGAGCTAGTATGCGCACTGATGAACGCAACCACTACTACCAGCCAGATAGTCCGTATGACTTGCGGGAGCGTGAGAGAGATAGGATATCTAAAAACTGGCCTTCCTGAAATGCTTGTTTTCCTGACGTTGCTACCTCTCGTACTATATGTATAGGTTGAAATTTCCAATGTTACTAAAAGGATGGCGTTATAAACCATTGATACGTTTGGGGCTTAGTGTAATCCTTCTGAAAGTCCTTGCATTTTGTAGAAGAGGTGCTGAAAAAAAAATCCTATGTATTACCACTGTTGTATTAGATATTCTTCTCACAACTTAAGTCTAATTAATTATCACATGTTTAAAAATATTTATTTATTATTACCAACAATGATTATGAAGTTAACGTTTCATGTAAGAATAATATGAGCAAAATAATTTGTTCGTAACAAAACATCAATTAGGCCACAAAGTTATTAAATTTCTAACTATTAAGTTTGATGTAGTGATCTGCTTAAACTAGGATTTGTTTTTAATGCACCCACCTTGTTAGACATTTGTATTCCTTTTTAAAACACAGCGGATCGAAAATATTAAAGTACAACTTTCCTATAAAATATGCTGTGTATGAATCAAGTTCTTTCAAGCATCGATAGAATTTGAGGTCGCAATCACATGACGATCTGAAATAATGATTAGGTTCATATATAATCTTTACCCAATTATTCATATAAAACTAAATAGATTTAATGTTTTCAGTCTTTTAACTTAAATAACCATAATCAAAAGAATTGATGATGCATATTTCATTTAGATACGGTGCAGTTAGTATATATAGACTTATAGAATAACCAGTAGAAATAATAACTTACTCGTGACTATAAAAATGTTTCAAAACAAAAAACTCCTAAAGAGTCGACTAGACAACATAACCGCGTAAAGTTCCTAGTTATAATATCCCTCAAATAATAAAAATATATCATATATACTTTTCAAAATATAACACAAGGTGGCTTACACGACAGATTGCCGCCTGTGAATATACGGAATTATATCAAGTGGACACTTTCAAGCCGGCATTTACAATACTTGTTACCACAAGTGGAGATATTTAGACCAGCAAAGCGACAATCATTTTACGCTTTACCTTTTCTCGATTCATTTTGTAAAAGCGAGAGCCTAATCGCCTCCACGGCGCAAAGGATCGTTTCGTTGTTAACTATTTTGACTTTGAGGGCCTGTTTCACAATGTATGGATAAAGTGCCAAATAGCTATGCAACACATAAATTATTCGAAAGATAAAAGTTCCAAATAAGATACTTCACATTTCATGACGTATAGCGCTATCTGACAGTCGTGAAACGCAAAAATACTGTTTATCCTACAAATAAGTAACAAATAGCTTATTTGGAACTTATCCGGACATTGTGAAACAGGCCCTAAATCAATCAAACGTTAAGTGAAAAGACAATAAATAGCGTGATCACTCAAATAAAGAGAAAAATACTTAAAAATTTATCAAATCTTTTTAAACGTGTTTAACTGATCTGGCAAGATTTATTGAACTCCGTAACAAACCTAGTATAGGAACTATCGTTGTACAGGTCATGTTTCCTTTTATGAGGCAGGATATAATCGGAGCAGAAATCATGTTCTCTGCAGCATTGATCTTCTTCCCAAGCAGACCCAAGGTCATAATAGTCATTAGAAGTAGTTCCCGCGCCGCACCATTTAGTACCTATAAAAAATAGTGGTTTCTTCAACAAGCCGTGAATTATAGAAAAATAGGCTCACTCACCATTCAACATACCTAATGATGTCACATAAAGGAGGTTTAAAAACCACAATAAGTACCAAGTTTGGGAGAAATACTATTTAGAGTAATTTTATTTTATTTTACTCAAAGAAACATCTTTATTCCTTGCGTGCTCTACGTTTTTTACATTTTCTGGGTTAAATAGATAGGGTTTGGGGAAAAAGATATTTATTATAATTGTTATGGTTGGCAATAATTATAAAAAGAAAATTGATTACCTGGGAACGTTAAGATTATACGTAAATCTCTGGGCACTCTACTTTTTCCTAATTTTGTTGGACCACATTGAACTAATCCAACAACCGTGATTAATAGGATTATTTTTATCATTTTGTTTAAGTCTACTGACTTTATTGAAGGTTGGAACTGAAAGGATAAAATTTGGGTAGTTCCATATTATATAAACAAAATGGATGACGTATGACATATAATTCAGTTTAATTATCCTTTTAGGAACGAGGAAAGTAAAGGTTTTCCCTTTTAAATGTATGTTTTAACTGTCCTTGTTAATTAATCTAAATCACACAGGATCGAGCTAGCAATTTGGTGGTAGATATAAGTCTTCCGAACCCAATCCAAACAGAAAATCCTATCCTATGCTAGTAGCATAGAAAGTATTCATTAAATTTTTTAGACATTATTAATTTATAATCTTTCTGTATATACCCAATACTGTAAGGGTGGCATTCGCCAGATGTGGACGCACCCTAATACCAGTTTACCTTATTACAATAATTAAAATCATGCTCGCTTATTTAGTACGTTAGTTTAGTTTTAAATTCATAAATTGAGACTTTCCTTTTTTAAATTAGTATTTTATCAGCCTATAACTGGCAATAAGACATTCATAATTTTTAGGGTCTGTTTCACAATGTACGGATAAGTTCTCCGTAAGTTCCAAATAAGCTATTTATTACTTATTGGTAGGATAAACACTATTGTTACGTTTCACGCTATTCGTCATGAAACGCGAAGTTGGTTATACGGAGCTTTTATCTTCCGAATAATTTGTGTGTTGCATAGCTATTTGGTACTTTTTCCATACATTGTGAAACAGACCCTTTATATCTAGAAATAGTCAGAGCTCCCGACGGGATTTGAATAAAGTAGGTTTTTTCTCTTTATTTTTATTTCATTTATTTATTTATTATTATACTGTGATATATCATTCATAACTATGTGTGCAGACTTTAGATAAAAAAGCTCTCCTGACATTTCCAGCAACAGTTCAAATTGAGCCGAAAGAAAATTAAGATACCCTTATCGGTCCTTGACTACTAAATACCTAATTCACTTAAGTTATCGACATAAGGAAATTGTTAATGGAGTATCCGCAGAGTTAATTTACATAAACAAAGCAGTCACTGCGTGAAGGCGCTTATCGCTTGTGAATCGTTTAGGCGTCAGTGTGAGCGGTTAGCCTGCGTCATTGCTCGACTCAAAAACTGCGTAAATACTTGGGCTCTATGAAATGTCGCTTGGACATTTTTCTAGGTGTTTTATGGATGTCAATTTCGAGTATTCCTTAAAAATTTTAAACTAACAATAACGAAGCTGGTTTTTGATGTATTCTTTCATACTTATTTTGCAAAAAAATACATATATATAATACTAACTGTCGTGGCGATTTTCCTTAACCTTCATAAGATCTTTAATATTACAAACGTTGCTGTCCTTTGGGTCAGATTTGACCAAGTAGTAAGATTATATTAAAAAAATGTAGATATTTTTCTTAAATGGATTCATTTGGTATATATATTAATTTCCATAGAATTAATAAAAATACATTTATTTTTATAGAAATGATAATTTAATACAAATACAATAGTCAATTTGGTTATTGTTTTTCTACTTAACCTAAGTTTTTATTACATGCGTGGAACATTGCTATGCCCCAGAGACTGTTTACTTTCTATGCTACCAGCATAGGATAGGATTTTCTCCGATTGGGATCCGAAGACTTACAGTGTACCACCAAATTGCCAGCTCGATCCTGTGTGAATTATACTAATTAATAAGTAGGTACAATTAATACATAGATACATTTAAAGGGAAAATCCTCTCTTATTTTCCTCGTACCTAAAAGTATAACTTAAATGAATTAAATGTCTTACGTCATCTATTTTGTATATGTAATATGGAACTACCCAAACTTTATCCTTTCGGTTCCAACTGTCAATAAAAAAAAATACTTTTAATCACGGTTGTAGGATTAGTTCAATGTGGTCCAGCAAAATTAGGAACAAGTAGAGTGCCAAGAGATATACGTATGATCATAACGTACCCAGGTAATATATTTTTTCTATAATTAATGCCAACCATACTAATAATAAAGTTCTTTTTCCCAAACTAAAATCTTTGCACGGCAAACCAAATATTTACTGATATTATTTATGGTGGTTAAGATAAAAAGAAGAATGTTATTTAGTTTGTTTAATATTCCTTTAACAAAATATAAATGTCTATTTTAATAAGTATTACAAAACTAATCACGTATAAAACAATAATTTCTCTAATTACGGAACAGATACTCTGTGAGTTAAATTAATGTGTTTATATATCTTATGTTATCTTTCAAATCGCTTATAAACGCGCTACAAACCTCCACTAACTATTCTATATAAATAAATACCTGCCGTAGCATCATTAAGAACATCAACTGTGCTGCAATTAAGTGATTCTTATTTTTCATTACAACAATAATGTTTAAATTGTTTCTAATTCTAGTTGTGTTACAAAGTAGTCACGGTTGGATTATTAATAATTTAAAAAGTAAATTCCTAAAACGAAAATTTTCCGCAAAAGGATACGATGGCGTGATCGACCCAAAGGAATTAGCCGATTTAAGGATTACTCTCATTTACCCAGGTTGGTTTTTATTTTGTTCTGTAATAAGTATTGTCATAAATTTATAATCCTTGTATTTGTAAATCATTTTTATTTTACGTACTCTATAAAAACAAATAAAATAAATAATCTAAGTCGTCTAAAAGAAATACAAATTTATTATTACTTTGTAATACATAGCGCGCTGTCAGGTATCGATTAGTCATTTTAAAAATTTCTTCTTTCTCGATCTTTTTTACCTTTACAGACGGAATACCGGAGAAGATACGGCCTTAGCAAACACAACTCCTAACGTATTTCGAAATGCATACATTTCTATGTTATTTTTCATAAATGAAAGCTTAATACGATTTCTTTGTTTTTGAATAACATATGGATTTGTGTAAGCGTTCGGCCGGGCTGCTGGATTCTGTGAGTGTTGGTAGGCAGAGACGGCTAAGTAAAATAGGCCCAGAAATATAAGCCATTAAGAAGCAAACATTCACGATGAAAATTTTAATGTAAATTGTTTAGAGCAATGTGCAGAGTTTTTCTTGAATCCCAATTGATATTAAACAGTTTTTTTTTATATTAAACTGTTAATATATTGATATTAATTACATTTTTATACAACAAAAACAGTTTTAATGTGTAATATTTTATCTATTATTATTCTCTTGAATAATTTCTCAATAGTTTTTCCTTTGAAAGCGATATCACAAGTTGTGTAAATCGTATGCTTCTATAGAAATATATTACAGTCGTTTGGTATCAGTGTATTTATTTTTGATAATATATCTTCCCATTTTCCATTATATTGCAGTAACGAACAGTAAATCGACCATTAAATTATGTTTAAGATTCTGTAAAAAATGTAATTATTAATTGTACAAAGTGCAACTTGAATAATGTGATGTAAGCTGAATTTATTTTACCTACTTAATTATTATTTAGAAAATATAACAGTTCCACCAAATTTAATATAAACGTCATCGGCTGACCTGTTATTTAGTTTGGAGGTAGATCACCAACTTGCTATGAGAATCAATGCCGATTACCCATTGCTAAAATAGATTTCAGCTCCTTTCGCAAATAATATAAGTTACAGGTATAAGTACTTGGAACAGATGCCTACAGAAATCTAAAGCCAGTAGCAATATTTGCAGTGCAACTTGTTTTATGATAACTGAAAATATTTCTCTTAGGTACAAAATGGTGTGGAGCGGGGAATATAGCAGATGGATATGATGACCTAGGACCTGAATCGGAGGCAGATATGTGTTGCAGGGACCATGATAACTGTGCTGACTACATTCCCGCTGGCGAAACAAAACACAATCTTACGAATAAAGCCTTTTAT
This sequence comes from Pieris rapae, assembly GCF_905147795.1. Classification (NCBI taxonomy): domain Eukaryota; kingdom Metazoa; phylum Arthropoda; class Insecta; order Lepidoptera; family Pieridae; genus Pieris; species Pieris rapae. The sequence continues at coordinate 6,512,525 of NC_059511.1, read as the reverse complement.
ACAAGGTAAGTCGATTGTTCGTACCGTATGATGTAAATATTTTTATCGCTTTAGAATGAACAGTGGGAACCGCACTTTTAACTAAGCGTGGGCTTTCAGTCCTAAGGTCGTGTGATCAAACCTCGGTTATACTTATGTTATTATACAATTAAGCTTGCTAAAGAAAAGCGACGCAAGGATTGCCTTTAGCCTAAGAAACGATGTCGTGTGTCAGTCACTAAATCACCATAATAGGGTAAATATTTATATTATATATAAGTTAATAATTATATATTATATTAAACAGTATATACAATATCCTTATACTATGTAGTATAATAAATAATATTAATTATTGTACTTTATATAATTAGATACCTATTGTATAAAGTATTAGCAAATAAATACACTACCGGCTTTTAAAGACCTTGAAATATTAGGTGTAAATGAAAATCTGTTAAGTCATTAAAGTTATAATTGATAAGTATTAATAGCCGTATAGTCAACGATGTAGATTTTCGAATTTTATGTATTTAAACTGATGGTTGAAATAAAAATAAATTTTATTATTTCTGCATTCTGTTATATTCTGATTTGATATTGGAGTTGAAGAATCCTTCCAACATTCCGTTTCCTGAAAGTCAGGGTTCTGGTCTTGTTATAACAGTAATATGCTCGACAATGGTACTTCCGTGTAGGAAAGATATCAATATGAAAACCCTTGAATGCAGTAGATATATAATAATGCGGGTATAATGTAGTGGCATCCTATCATATTAGACATTACTAGTCTATCAATCAAATACGGAATCCATTTAGTTTATATATATAGTCATATAAATAATACTATTGCAGGATAAGTGATCTTTTATTTGTAAAAATTATGTTTGTGCACGCCGTTTCAGTTTGTGTGATTCTTTTATTTTTTTTTCTTATGCGTGGCCTGGTTGTGTGGTTTTAAAAATAAATACTTAGATTCCAGGCCATACAATTTATTTAAAATCAACAAACGGTCTCAAATCTACGTACTTGCACGCAAGTTATAAATTCATATAAAACAATTTTAAAGCCAATTTTCTATAGAATAATAACAAATACAAGTGCAGTAATCAACATTGACATTGACTTCAATCGTCAATTTATAGTTGATTAATTCAAGAATATGCGGGTGCTGATAGTGGGAGGCCGCACGAAAGTTTTTATAATCTCTTTTATTATTATTAAATATGAATGCCGTGATCAATTGTCATTACGAAGGGGTTTAAGTGGATCATTGCCAAGATTTACTACTGTGACTATAGATATTTATCGCAGAAATGGTTTTAATTGTTTCACTATTGAGAATTCTAAATAGAAAAAAATAATTTTCTGGGACACTGAACCTTTTGTTCTTTGTGGAACCAGCTGCCGACTGAAGTATTTCCGAACCAATTTGACTTAGGGTTCTTCAAGAAAAGAGCGTACCCATTCTTAAAAGGCCGGCAACGCACTCGCGAGCCCTCTGACATTGAGAGTGTCCATGGGCGGCGGTATCACTTAACATCAGGTGAGCCTCCTGCCCGTTTGCCCCTGTTCTATAAAAAGACACTGCCTGCACTATTTAAATTTATATTAAAGTAATATTAGGAAGAGCTTTACAAGACTGCACCCTTTATGTGGTGCACTGTTATTGCATCCCTAAGCTTATTTTACAAAGGATGTGTTCTGATAATCCTTTGATTTTAAAGTCGTTTATTCAGGTGCAATTATACGGATTTATGAACAAATGCCGTAAAATTTTAACTCTGTGTTTTAGGTTAGCCTGCTATTGTGATTTGCAATTCCGTCATTGTTTACGCGAGGCTAAGACAAAAACTGCTAACAAAATAGGTACTGTGTACTTTGATTTACTGGGAACTGAGTGTTATAAAGAAGATTATCTTATAACCGGCTGTAAAAAGAGAGGCGGGTACGTATACGAGTTATTTTATAAAATAATTTTGACGATATAACGCGTCACAGTTTGAGCGGCCCGTGCTAAATAATTTTATCTGTGAACGTGATTTAATTTGAGATGCGTATGTGACATATTATTCTGGATGTAACTCCCGCTCAAAGACAAAAAACACAATTTGGTGATAAGTGTATTTGTATATAAAATTAACTAATTTATTACTTTTTAAATGCAAAAGATTCTATGTATGATTTATATTTCTTATTACTCCTCCTCGATATAATTAATATGATGTAAATAGAAAGTTTTCAGATTACTTTTGTAGGTCTTTAAAAATATTTTAACATTCGCGTTTAGTTACTAAGATAAAATATTTTTTTATTTATTAATGTTAAAAATAAAATTTTTAGGTGGTTAAACACCAAGTGTGTGGAATATTCATTGGATGATAGCAGCCCACCTCGACATCAATGGTTTGATGTACCTAACTACAACTGAAATTATTCGTAAAATGGTCCGTAATATAATATTTATTGGAACGCATGATAACTTTTGATTAGTGATTAAATTAACTACTTATTAATAATTTTAATTTATTTCCAATTAGTTTAAATATTATTATGATTATTACGAATAGGAAAATATAATGACAGTGTTTTAAGTATTAACTGTGAACTTATCAGTCCCATTTTACCACAATATAAAGTAGTCTTATGAAAAAGGTAAAAGTATTACAAATTCATTTAAAGGTTATATCGGTTATTACGTCATTAAAAATAATTTGATACTTTTTATGCGGAAAAGGATAAACCATAAGTGCTAACCGCCATTCTATTCATGGCATAAATAAACTGTCCTATTTCAACATAGTAAAAACAATTCCAACACCACCCGTTTTTGGATGTGTAGATTTCTTTATATATACTATGGAAACAAATGGGCCTTTCATCAGATATCTGCTCTTTTGGCAGTCATAAGTCAGCACAATGAAGTTGACAGAGTATTAATAATTTTAAGGGATAAAAGATTTGCTCTCAATTAAAATACAATAAATAAAGAAGCGGCAATTGTATCATTTATTTTGTTTCGGCATATTTGATTGGTACATTGTTAAAGGTTTATTCATTAAATTTAATATACAACTCTTCATTTAAATTATGCACACAAGAATGCACGATTAATATACAATAATGATTTATATTCCGTATAAACAACGATACATAGGTACATGTGATCAAAGATATGAATACAATTTTATAATATCGCATATAAACAAGTGAACAACTTTACCAGTATTTAAAATTAGCGAAAGGCAAAGGACACATCATGAAACAAAATTAAATTAAATTTATTGCACAAGGTCGTACTTCATTGAGTCCTTGAAAATACACCATAATGATTCAAAGCTGAATTCTTCGTTCATCTGAAAATCATTCCTACCAAAAATTATTCCAAGTTATTTAATTTGTTGAAAGGTATGTCATGATGTTCCCCAAGCCTTTGGCCACAAATTAACTTTAGAAAAGTCAGCCGTATAGAAAAGTCTTGGCGGCTCGGTACTGTGACTAATTCATCACATTTTAGCGAATTTGTATCATGTAAACGCAATTACCTTGGGCCAGAGAAATAATATATTTTTTTATGTATTATTATAATTTAAGTATAATAGACCCAAATAAATTTCTCGATTGTAATGTGTCTACGAGCTTAGTGCTACGGATACTGTTGGTTTGTTCTGGGCTCTACGGCATGTTGCCACGAATTTCGTATTCATGAGGAAATTTTTAAATCTGGGTATTTCCACTTTCCACATATTTCCAAGAAACAATAAGGTGTCATTCAATATGCTGTGTGCGTAGCTATATTCTGGTAGACACATTAAATTAATTAATTATATAAATTTTCAATTATTACTGATATACAAGCTGATTTATATTAAACTATAAACACTACAAGCGTTATAGAACAAAGTTTGGGAACCGTAATGAATGTGTCATGAAGTAATGTTATAGTGTTATAGTGTGTAATTCTTGATCATAAAATTAACAAAATTCCTGCAATAGTACTACGAAAAATAATCGTGTGAAAATACTGTTCTAGAATTCTTGTAATGTTATAGTTTAACCAAAACCAGCCTAATAAGATATGTTAGAGCTTAGATAACATTTAGACCCACTGTATATATACATTATAATATGTAGTAAAAGTATCCACGAGAAAGATAGTACCTAATTCTAATATATTAAAAACATAATATTCATAGCCATGAGGTGAATCAAACTAATACAGTTTTTTACCTTTTTCCTTCGTTTTATCTCTGAGAGGCTTTAATATTCGCCCTTTTTTGCTTCTATTGTGTACTATTGCCTCCTTCGTTATGTACTTCGTATTTATTATTATGTGTATATTTATTATCTCGAAAACTGCAACTCGCATTTATTGGTAGTTGGTACTATCTTCTCATTCATTATGGTCTAAACTGAAAGGCTAAACTTTCTATATCGATATATCAATTACTAGGAATGGCATGCTAACTGTCTCATATATACGTGAAAGATTGAAATATGCGTTATTTTGGTTAGATACGAAGCTAAAATACTTAGTAGAGTATCCCTTGTACGTAGTGAGCATCTCGTTTTCGCCTACATTCCAAGCAAACTTACCGAAAATATTTACAAGTATATAAAGAGAGAAATCAAGGTAAGGTAATGGTTAAAAGATTCTAATACTTAGACTTTGTTTTTAGAATACTTTTCTGGCTTATATTTAAAAAAAGAGGTGTTTATATTCTGCATACCAGAGACACACATTGTCAATTAAGAAATCTGTTATTTCCGTTATTAGTCTTTTTAATTCTGACTAAATTGATATTGCAAAGTAACACTCTGGTACTAACACTAAGGTAGGTATCCTTTATATTGTAAAAAAGATCATTAGATTCAAATCTAACAATCCATTACTACACCTTGATTTACCATTCTTATGAACAACGCATACATAGAAACGCTCTTAAGATTATAAACCTTATATACGATTTATTGTCATATTTTAGACTTTATATAAATGCAAAGGCCAATTATAAAATATCAGGCATAGCAAGCTCGTTTTTAGCTTAAGTAAATCTTTAAGTTGAATTTTTAAACAGCTTTAAGTTGTTATCGTAACTAAGTAATATTTGGCCCCAAAATGTTTATTATGTTTTGGGTACAACTGATGCCTTACATTATATTTTGTGAATTTTATAAAACTCTCCACTTACATATTTTACTGTAGCAAGGTAATAAAGTAGTTTAATTTTTTTAAACGGCGAATTGTAAAAATGCTAGTGTCAAGAAAAATGAGAAACCGATATAATTATCACAAGTTATCGATTTTTTTACGAATAATGTTATTATAACCATACATGTCATATTTGAAATGTATTTAATGGACGGTGAATATTGTATCAACAGAGATTGTGAAATAATTTTATAAAGTTTTCTACATACATATTTTAAATCAATGTATTTATATGACAATAAATCATACATAAGAATAATAATTTGCTTGATTGAACTTCAGAATTTAAAGTTTAAATTCTTTTTAAAAATTAGAATATATGTTATACCAACAAGGGTATAAAAAATGTATAAATTATTAATATAACTCATGCAAGCAGTCTTTAGGCTTGAAACGGGAATAGCCTTTATTACTAATCGATATTACTGTATATTTAATTTAAAAAGAGAAACACGAAGGTATACATATGAACCTTCAATAATTTATTTAATACATATACAATTAGATACTAGTTTTATCGAAATGAGGTTGCATATATTTGTTACTGAACAAAACATAGACATAACATATTTCATCGATAAAGAACAGGTGTTCAATGATAAGATTTCTAAAATACACCATAGACTTCGTACTAGAATCTTCGTACTTTTGTACAAGTTTCTGGCCAACGCTGAAATCCTATCAAAAAATTATAATCTGCACAACAAGAAACCATAGAACAATGTTTCTGTTTTTGAATTTATTACATGACAATGATTCTGTATCTTACATGAATGACAAAGATGGTATCACGTCTACTATCACAGAATATTTTGAGAAAAGTGAACTTTAATGTGTTTTACTTATATAATCTTAAACATATGTTATTCTATTGAATATTGCAATTGGGCACCTGAATTTGCGGCCTCCGAGTCTCAGCTGATATATCTTTACAACATTATGATAAACATTTGAAACATAATGACAACATCATCAGGAATGGCTCAACTCTGCAGATTACTTCGACTGCTGTGGACTGCATGAGGATAACATTCAACAATATATATATTTTTCAGAACAAAGATATAGATTTGAAACATCTAATTCTATATTAATAAGGAGATAACCTAGCGATAGACAAAAAAATGTGGACACGTAGCTACTAAGCTACGAACATTAAGAAACAAATGACGTTTTTTATTCAAGAACGCCAAAGTATAAAATAGATTTTAACTAAATATTTAAAAATACATATTTCATCTAGGTATAGTGACACTGCGTGCATTGAAGTTCGTAGACCAATGCGTTTTGCAGTAGTAAGAACACTATAACTAGTTAAATATGAATTAAACAATCACTTACGATCTAATCTAACAGATGGGCAGACGTTGAAGATTTAGAAAACATTATAATACGACTAATTGAGGGGTTACTCCAACCGTGCGTATCAGGACTGCACTAACATTTTGAATATTCATTTTAACTAAACTGTGCGTTTATTGAATTTATTTACATTATTACAATACGTTAACGGTTATAAACGGGTTACATGTAAAAAAAACTCTGATCGAGTTCAATTCTGTTGCCGGGCAAACAGCAGTATCTTCCGCTTTGAAGGTCGCGTTTGAAGACAACCGCGACGTCATAAAGGATTGAAGGGCCCTAAAGACCGAACCGCCGACATTATTTGCCGCCGAGGCCGAATTTCATGAAGATGAGTTCTTTTCCCTTGCTGAGTATGTCTCCGCCTGGGGCGGTCATTTCAGTGAATTTTTGCATAAGGTTGGGTTGTGAGGTGGGTGGCTGCTGTTGTTGCTGTTGCTGTTGTTGCTGTTGTTGTTGCTGTTGCTGTTGTTGCTGCTGCTGAAGAGGTTGAGCTGTAGGCGCCGGGACGACGGTGGGCCCGCCGCGGCGCGCTGGGGACGTGCTGACGGCAGTGGTAGTTCCCACGGGGGGCATAGCCAGCGTGGCGGCTGAGCCCGGCGACTGAACCGGCGGCGAGCTCACGTTACCAGCGCTCGTGCGAGCGGTCGTGCTCGCCGGCACGCTCCCCACGCCTTTCCCCCTCGCCTACCACACACACACACGCCTAAGCTTCTTTCTTACATTTCGCAACTTCACCATGGAGTAAGAAAAACTATCTAACGGTAACCGAAAGTCATAAAAGTCCTATATCCTTACAAACGAAAAATAATTTTAGTCTCTTGTCCGCCTCACTCCATGATGAATAATACTGAAGGTATAGCATAACGCCCAAAAAAAGAGTCTTTATCAGTGAGAATTATTTTGCATTTTTTTAAAGTCCTGTCTAATCTAGAATTAAGGTAACGGCAAATATTTATTTCATTGGTAAAGCCGTCGTCTTAGCCGTATGAGTCAAGTGAAAGCACAAAGCGTGCTTATAATTGAGTGATAAGACATGGCGTTAAACTAACCTTTTGTTATTTCGAGCACACAAATGAAAAACCTACTATGAAAAAGTAGCCTCGACATATTTAGACCTAATGATCTATAATTCTAAACTATTGAATAGTGATGTTCAAAGTCTGTGAATACGTAACGTCATATAATATATTCATGTGCGATATCCAAAAAGACATATTATTATTCAGTTGGGGAAAAAGATACAAATCTTATTGGCTTTAAAATTATCATGCAATGCTACTGTCTCATGCTTTGTCATACAAAAGCAAAGGATACGTGTCCTCTATTTGTTTTATATAACTCTATATTAGACTCTATATTAGACTAGTTAACCGGTACTAAAATTTCGCTTTAAGTTTTCGGATTAATATCTACATTTGTGCTTAGTTATCTACACAAATAAAGAACTTTTACAATCCGTAAACTTTAGCATTGAGTAAAAAAAAATTATAAGTACATAAAAGTAATTTACTAAAATCACACACATGCTTTGAAATCACATACAGCGTAGAAAGATTCTAGATTGTGTAACATGAACAATCTAAATAAATCATCGAAAGAATACTACATACATATCCGTTTAAATTATTATAAACATAGCATCGCTGTAGAATGATAACTTCGTATGTCCAGAGAACCAAACATTACAGGAAACGAAAAGTTTCATTTCGTCAATGTTTGTTAAAATATTATTATGTGCTCTTGTCCATAGTTTTGGATCGTAAAAAGGACTTATTTATTAATAATATAAATACATCCTTACATTGGATTATACCAGTAAATGACAGAAGAAGGATAATAAATAAATAGTTACATTCTACAGTGACGATAGGTTACTTAGTCATTAATATGAGTTCTCACATGTATATAGCATTCAAGTGGGACCACATTCACAAGCCTGCGATTGTTTTGATATTGTGAATATGAAAAGTAAGATGTGAGTGAAGTAAAATCTTGTGTCAATAACTGTTCTAGTATCGTATGATATGCTTCAGTATATGACATGATAACTAATGTGTAGCTTAAATGAGTCGTTTGGATCGTACAAAATGCTAAAGGTAACGTCACCCCGTTCTACTGGGCGTAAATGAAACAAGTTAAGACAGAAAATGAAAACAAAAATAAAAGTGAAAATAAATCTAAATATATGAAAGTGGTTAAAAATAAGGAGGCTAGCGCTTGCATATCGAAAGTATTGTTGTGGGTCAAACTTTATAAACGGCATTACCTGAGAACTCGCCTGTTCTGGATTACTGGCGCTTGTGTTGTGGTCTAACTGAGAAGGGGGAAGAGGGCAGGCATCTAGCAAACAGACAATACACACAACATATATAGTGACCACAGACAACCACTTACATCTTGGATCACACATCACGCACATCGTGGACTCTGTGCTCTATGTTGCGTGTATTAACCGGCCTACCCTGCGTGCCATGACAAATCTTAATAAAATAAGGAGCCGTGACAAAACAAAACAGAAGACAGACGATAGGAAACACAGTAAATAAAACGAAGACGCCCTCAGCGCTGAGATTTGTCATAATAAGTTCGTGTGATCTGTTATCAGTCCCCTCGTGTTTAAGGTTGACGATGTTGTGAATGTGTAATCCAAGATAGTGTTATTCAGCAAAGTGTACACCAAGAGTCTTTGTGCTCCGTAGATTGCAACCGGACTCGCGTTTAAAATCAATTAGATTTAGATGTGGGAAGGGGAACGGGGAATGTTTCTCTACAGGCCAAGAACGGATGAGTCGAAAGGATTAAAAATTTCACAGGGTAACCGTCCAATCGTATTCGAAAGGGTAAGGAAATCTACAACTCGCCTAGCGAGTCCTTTTGCAATCGCTAGATAGTGTACGGGAAAGATGATAGAGGTAATCAGAGTGAAGTAGCTAGGCGGATTTCAGTAATCACATAGCAAGTCCAAGGTGCAAACATGAAACACTCAAAGCTCTTAGTGATCAGAATTTACCCTGATCGTCAGCCGGACTTACCTAAATCATAATACAATTTAATGTCTCTAATAAAGAGAATAATTACTATAACAGCGAATATTGAGAAGCCGTTCGGCTCTACTTACAGTACAGTGGAAACGTAATTATCTATACCTGTTTTTCGAAGATGATTTCTTTGTGCTGGGGCAACATTATCTCTAGGAGGCGGTGGTGGACCCCGAGCTCCTGGCCCTGGAGGGACTCCCCTCCCTCGACCTGGGCCTCCGCCTGGCGCGCTTGTGCTTGGCCCCATTCGACCCCCAGGTGGCCCTATAATTACGTATTCTTTATTAGAACAGTAATTAACAATTTCTATAGCATTTATTGGTTCAATAAATGAGAAATTTTAAGGAGATTATTTTTTGAAAAAAGTTGGTTTCTTCGAGAGAAATTTATCTTGTTTTTTATATAACTTCTGCACTTCTTGCACCCATCATTTTTATTTTTTTATTTTTATTTATTTCTTTTCTTACTAGGGTTGCCTGGAAGAGATCGCTTGTTAGCGATAAGGCCGCCCGTTGCATCCCTTGTAATTTATATATATTGTGTTGTTTGTTGTATTGTGTTGGTGTATTTCTTTAGCAACGAAGTGTAAATAAATAAAAAATAAAAAAAATAAAAAATAGAAATAAAATGAATCGCTTGAAACTTTGCATCGTTAATTGGTCTAACCCAGGTGCGGCGAGGGTTTTATGGTAAAATGCTATGGACACTTTGGGGAAGATAGAATTTCCAAAACATTTGACAAACCTTGACCACTTGGTCCCGCAGGTGCATACTGATCGTTGGCATCTGTTAGGAAATTACTTGGTACAAGACCTCGAACACCCTCAATTTCAGCCATATAAAAACCGTCATCGTCCATATCGCCGTATACATGTATTATCTGACCGGTTTGAAAGCTGAGCTCAGCCTGAAATTGCAATGGTAAACAATTAAGAAACTTATTACAATAGTTACTTAGTACAAGTGTCAGATAGAGGCTCTTTTACAATGGGTAAATTGTATATTTGCTTAACAAAAGCGACAGTTATATTTCTAAAATATAAACTGACTTACATCGGCATCAACATTAGGGCTAAGTTCTTGCGGGTCGTAGTCATACAACGCTATCATTCGACGTACGGGCTGGTTGGCGTACGCGTCTGTCCAGCGATCTCGAGGTTTTGCGGAGACCTGCCCAGTTGCCTCCTGTTCAGAGACTTCAACAACCATATTGTGGGGCACATAGCCACGCCGACCTCGACATTCACCCCAATAGAAGCCATCGGCATCTTTGTCACCCCACACCTGGAATTTGAAAAGAGCACCAATTAGCAATCATCATTAATACATATACAGAGTACACAACTGTAATACTGTAAAATACTAAAAAAATAGATTGCTCGAATTATTATTGCAGTGTGGTCAAGCCGATATATTCCAACCACAAAATATATTTTCTTAGCTATTCGTTTTTAATTGACTTAGAAATTAGACTCAAATACCTTAATTGTATCTCCTTCGCTAAACGGCAATTCTTCATCGCAGCTCTCAGGGTTGGGACTCATAGTTACTGGGTCATAGTCAAATAGTGCAATGAAATAACGACCTCTCTTTGACTGAGCGTGACCTTGTGGAGGGGGCCGACCTCCAGCCGGAGGAGGTCCTCGTGGTCCTGGAGGAGGGCCACCTCTCGGACCGTATTGCGGCATTTGACCTTGTTGGGCCTGTTGCTGTATCTGAAATAAATAATTTTAATTAATATTGTATACATTTTATAACATTAAATTTAAACTATATTTTCCATTACCTGGTGAGGGTTAGGAGGTCGTCCCCGTTCATGATGATTTCTTGGAGGTGGATTTTGATACTGCTGTTGTTGTCCGGGATATTGCTGTTGATTAGGTTGATTACTTGGGAACTGGGCGCCCTGTTGAAAGGGGGGTTGCTGCGTGCCATGGAAGGCTGGTGTATTCGGGTACGGCTGACCCGAAGGCTGCTGCGACGCTTGTGCAGGTTGGGACGGCTGCTGCTGACGTCCGTACGGACCAATACATTAATAAGGTTAGATTTTCCATAATAAAGCCATCAGCAATTCATTAAGCGGTTAGCCATAATTTATACCTGCCATTATTATGCATAACAAAGCAATTAATATTACCTTCTCCTTTACATTTCATTCCGTTGAAACTAGACAACTCCCATGCACAACAAAAGCTTGCGTGCAGCTTTTCAAGAAATCAAATCTTCAATTGTGGAGTTTCCCAAATTCAGCTTACAGCGTTTAAAGAAACTTTAACAACTTTCTTGTCTTAAAAAGCAGAGTTTTGATCTCAATTTCAAAAACCAATACACAGGAAGAGCAGAGACATTAATAATAAGAATCTAAGCCAAGACAGCATGCAGGAACAGTCATACAATAACACGCTGCGCATGCTTAAATGTTCTTGTGTTGTTTCGAGTGCTTTTGTTATTCTTCCTAACTTGGGCTTGCGGTTGTGAGAAGTGTCTTCAAAAATTGGGTCGTGTTGGACGTGATCGTGTTGTGTCAGACAGTGAAGACGTACACAGACAACGAAAATTGGAAGTTCGTGAATATTTCTCGACACACTTAGAAGAGCAAAGTGACAGTGTTAGCACATGAAGAGCACATCGATGACAAGGAGATATCGCAGACCTGATGACACCGCCGCGAAGGGTCGTCCTCCTCGCTTATCTGCTCCGTGGCTCCCTCTTTAGTGATTTCGATGGCTGGTATCCCCGAATGCTGATACCATGGTCAATTAGAATTTAGGAACATTTGAAAAATTAAATATTATGAATGAGACTCGAATTTGGAATGCACATTGACAAATTGCCGAAGCATGGAGTTGAAATGAAAGTGAAAGACAAGAAGACATTGAGAGATGCTGCAAAGGGGAAGTGAAGCTGGCTTATCAAGCTTGTTTTACAGTAAAAGTTCGCTGCATGGAAGCGTACCCTTTGAGTTGAAGATTGTATAACCTATGTTAATTGATGTGTGGTTTAATGATGATCGATGTATTGCGTGTTAGCTTAATTGCAGGTTTAATGACTTGTGAGTTGAATGTTATTAGTTACCAATAAACTATCAGAGGTTCTAGATTATTTCAAGCTATCGTAAGTTGAAATCTATGTAGGCTAAACAATGACAAGCTGTTTATAATAAATTGTTAGCGTATTTTGTTTTTTTTTGTAACCTAACTATTAAGCTATGGATATTCTGCTATTAGTGAATGTAAATACTTTCATACTTAATTTATATGTTATTCTAGACGTTAGCTATAATGTTATTCTTTGCTACAGTTAAATTGTTTTTCTACGATTTATAAAAAGCATACTCAAATTTTGTTTATGTATTGTTCGATGACTACGATATTATATAATGATACTATTAAAACGGGCACAATGTGAAAATCAACAAAAAACCAACTAATAACTAAAAACACTCCAAAATATAACGCTAAATCAAATAAGGTGTATAAAGATTAAAAATTAAAATGTAAAAGATAAATAAAAAAACGTGTAAAAATTCCTTACCGAAGGGGTTATTTTGTCGAATATACTCTTTAGAAGGCCTGTGCCGAATCCGCTCGTGGGCTACGAAAAGGTGTAACAGTTATGTGAGAGAAGGAGGCAAAGTTCATTTTAAGTGATGACATATATATAGGTATGAGCTTGATGTCTGTGTCACAAAGTACAAGCTCTTTATATGTTCTAAGTATTGGGGTACTGTAGGTGTCGTGCGTAGTATCGGCCAATAGCACTAGAGACTACTCATCTAGTTGCAAGCATTATGCAATTCAATTTTGAACGCTTCGAGCCGAGTGCATAGCTATACACAATGACGCGCGTGGTAACACCAGACGTCTAGGCAATTAACGGGTTCCGGAAACATCACACACAGACAGTGGCATAGAATGACATTTGCCTATGTAACACAATGTTGGATAAATATCATCTTAACGCAATATCAATGTGTCACGCCCCGAAAAAGTTACTTGTCTGGAGCGTCTGGTCTTTTAGACCGGCTCAGAGGCACTTGACGTTCAAGAGATATCAGCGACAGAATCACAGAAGATTAGTATAAAGAGTGCAATTTGCAACACTGATAACATGGTACTAGCAATTTGAATAATACGTTCCTAAGTAAGGATTTTATTTCTAATTACAGTTATTTTGAACATGCTTTTTAATCAAGTTGCTAGTCCAGTCTTAAGAGCAAATTATGACAATTTTACAATGATAGCTATCTGAAGAGATATTCGTCAATGAGATTAACAGTAAAGAAGCCCAAATAAGTACATAGAACATTACAAAACATTAATAATTGTACGAAATAATAATAACACACAAAGTATAGACAACACTGATCTGCAAACTAAACAAATACGAGCTGTGCCAAAAATGTTTGAAGAAATATTTAAATTACTTTTAAATGAAATTGATCAGATTCGGATAAATTGTTGAAAATAAATTGAATATTCATAAGATTTAGATAAAACTCGAAAATATATTGGTTAATAAAATTAAACTCAATAATACACACTTCATTTAAAAATGCAATAAATTGTCACCTGAGCCTGCTGCTGTTGAGGATCATGACGATTTGCTGTCGGAAATATTTCTTTATCGGAAAGATTTTCATCGTGTTCTATAACTTGTTGTTGCTGTTGATAAGCTTGCGGACGCTGCGCTCTATAACCCGGTGGAACTGGCTGGTTAAGAACCTGACCTGGAGGGCCCCTCTGTACCCTAGATACGACACCTCGCAACACAGCTGGTGGAATCGGAGTTGGAGCACTGTCGCTCGATTGGCTGTCGCGCGACTTAGTTCTTACCTGCAAGGAATAAGATACAATTTATATTTAATAAAAAAATTAACTCTATTTTTTTAAATTATAATGTGCGTATAGTAAGTACTCGTGTGTTTGTAAAAGTATGAAGCGTACAATAAATGCTAAATAGCGCTAGAACAGCCACACTAAGCTAAACAGAAACTTACGGTGACGCATTTAGGATTGAGGCCGAGGAGTTTGCCGATATCGATGAGAGCGTGATCACCAGTCGGAGAGTCTACGTCGGTCACCTTCTTCCCGTCTGCATAAACAGCATATCCAGTTACAGGCCCTGAAGCGGGTGGTCGAAGCACTGGCTGCCACGTCACAAGCAGTGTACCATCTTGCGGCCCAGCTTCCACCTGCGACACCGCACCAATCACCACCAACAATCCAGCAAAACAATAAGGCCAATTGGTTTATGACATTCGTCAGAGTTACTAATAAGCCACATCGAGGGAGGATCGACATCACACAGGGTACGCTAAGCTAATAACGAAGTGAGCGACGTCAATATAAATTTCCTGGCGCTGGATTTATGGTTGCGATTGACGCGACTTCTTCGAGATACCCATTGTGCCTCGTGCTTGAGGTTGTGACTCGGGACGGGGTGTGTATGTTATGTGAAAGAGTATAGGTAGGGTTTATTCACACACGTCGTGAACTTTAGGATGCTAATTTTGAGTGCGTCCGCTATTCTGTCAAACATTTCACTGGAAGTAATTCCTTCTATTTACATTTTAGATTCCTACGTATTTTAATTCAACAAGGGTCACACATATGCTTAAACTTATTGGTACCTATAATCATTACGTCATATAAGCTAAGAACTTTCTAATAAACAGGTAGAATCTTATTGTAAGTTGTGATCGGGAAGTTCAGTGTGGAATGTGAGAAAACTCCGACAAAAGCATGCTCGAACCACATCATGCGTTTTGTCAATTGAAATAAAATTACCATGATTTCATTTGGAGGATCTGGAAGTCCTTTTGGAAGAGTCCTGAAGTCTGTGTAGGCTCCTGGAGCTTCTTCGATAGGTATTCCAGATGGAGGACCGGCTCTTAAATGTTTGGCTCTTACTGTCACTCGATACTGCGTACTTGGTGATAAACCAGTTATAGTGTGACGATAAACACCAGGTTTTACAGTCCGAACCTACAAGTTCAAATTTTTACAAGAATATCTTTCAAATATACTAGCTTAGAATATTACCACTTTGTATAATTATCTAAATAGGTAACTGTTCTGACACCGACTGTAAAAAAATATAATAAAATAAACATATAATATACGCAAACGTATTATAGAATCTTGACACTTCGTGTAAGAAATAAAAATTACGGCCATCTTATGTACAAACTATTTTATTAATATAACTGAACGGCTTTATTAAATTTTCTTACATTATAAATAGAGTAGTTTTTACATAATATATCACTAAATTACGTGAGATACATACAATTTAAAATTAATTCAGAAAACAAGCATACATACTAATCTGTTAATTTACTAAATTTAAATACTGTTTCACTTACTTCGACGTTGTTTACACAGACGACGTGTTGATGGTTAGAATTTGCTGGCAACCAGGATATAACTGCTTGCGAACACGTTACCCCACTAGCCCTTACGCAGGTTGGTCCCATATTTGCAGTATCTCGACCAATTACCATAGTACAAGCGGCATCACGAGATGTACGGCGTGTCGCCGTGACAGATCGAACACTGATCCGATGCGGCTTAAAATGCAAAAACTATTATCTATTTTGGTAATGCAATAATGCCAGAAAATTTAGTTTTATGGGATTCAATCAAAATAATTCAGTAGGTTATTTTTTTATTATTTTTATGACATGTTTTGTTTTGGTTCCGTAATCCCAGTAAAAGTCGATATTAATACTCAATTACTGTTACGACGAATTAATATTGTTTCAATATGGTATGTAAGTAAGTTACTACTATAAAGTTGAATAATAACTAAATAGTAGTTATGAGAAAAAACTCACTCGATTAGAATCTACGCCCTCTACCAAAGCACGGGTTCGTTCAGTGGCCTTCACAGTCGTCTTCAATACCCCATCCACATAGACATGGTAGCTCTCGATATTTGCCTGTTGTACTCCCTCGGGTGCCGTCCAGCCAATCAGCACAGATTTGTTCAACTGCCGCTCCAATGTGAGCTGACGCGGAGCCGGAACTAGCGACGAGAAAAACAGCTTGGCTGTTCAGGTCCGAGGGTAATCGCGTGAAGTAGCCAGGCAGAAGTGCGAGTTATGAAGCGTGCAGTCCAGTACAATGGGATAGAGGGAAATGGAAAGGGAACAATGTGACCTCTGCGTAAGCTTTTAACGTAGTAAATGTTTATTTTTACAATCAGTAATGAAAACATTATCAAAACTTTTTATAAATACTACTTCTAAGAGACTTATGTCATAGTGAATATATTTTAAGGGTATTTCATTCAGATATACTTTTTTATTCACTTTATTAACTTAGGTTATTTCGATATCATGGGCTGATTGGGTATTATGGTTTAAATCTAAGATGAGCATTGTGATAATCTATTATATAAGTGTCAACTAAATTTAGATATAACTGAATTTCGGCTGACTATGGCTATCTTCTAAAAAGCTATTGTAATAAAAAAAACTATCTAAAAGTTGTATTTTTACAAGGCTGAAATTCCTTACCATTATCATCATCTTCAGATCCATCTGTTACATCAGCAACTTCACTCAGACGAGCTACATCACGGCTTAGTGACATATCACTTATTGCTGTTGTAGCTGTTTCATCAGCATCACGTAGTGTAGCTACAACAGCCTGAAATAAAATGAATAAATGGCCTTATTCTAATAAGTGTTTATTTGTAACCTATGCTTATTTCAATATAAGAACTACGATCGTGGTAAAAAATATCGTAAGACCTTTAATAACATTTTATAAAAGGCCCGAAAAATGCTTCAAATAATTTCAGTGCATTTTTGTTTTGACAAAGGTTTGTCGACGTATAAGAATGTACTCGTTTTTCTATTCGCCTTTACCTTTCACAGAAACATCCTGGGTTCTATCGCTGGGTTCTATACCTAGTATGTGTATGTTTTCTAATAAACAGTTTAGTACATAGCTACTAACTTTAAATAGATAAATAAAACGGGCGTCATCTCTATCAGAATGCTAATTTCTAAACGAGACCTTATCCTATTTACAAAAAGATACCTTCGTATTTTACAAAAGATTGTAAATAATAGCTAAGCTGGAATATTAATATATTGTGTTAACGGTTAATATGAAGTCAGAAAAAAGCCATTAAATTTAAATGATAATTTGTGGTTATCCAACCGCATGATAAAAAATATAAAGCAAAAGACTCAAGCATTATAAAATATGCTTAATTTGGTTTATATACATACACTTGGTTTACATACACACGTTGACAGACACAACCAATTACCAGCGGCAAAATAGAGGGTACAATTTAGATAACTAGTAAATTGTTAAGCTTCATATAATATAATATGTACCCTTGACGGATATTATTGAGTGAGCACCAAGTGATTAACAGACCATTTCATGTTCATTCAGGATGAATGCCCCCATAGTGTGATCAACGAGTTATTTTAGTATTCACCTGATGGAACTCTAAAAGATCGTCGCCTACCAGCCTTTGAACAAAATTGGCAGGTACTAGACCACGGCGACCATCTAACAATTCGGCATCAAGCATCGTTGCATTTGGATCTGGTGGACCCCAAACCAGAAGATAGTCCCCAGCGCATATTGATAGCTCACCTTCAGCACTTTCAATTCTGAAATTACTTTTTTTGTTTAGAATCATAGAGTTCTTACAGTAGGTAGTATGTATAAGAAGTTATTAAATGATTTTCTTTTACTTACTCCGGTGGATCATAAGAAAACCGAGCTATATAAACGCAACAACGACCTTTGCCTGGAATATCTAGCATGTCAACTTGGGCCTCGTTTGGTCCCCCTCCGTTCATATAATGTGTGTTTCGCACTGAAATTAAAGTATGTATAAGTATGGATTTGTTGAATAGAATTAGTCAAGTCTTAAGTTATAAATTTATATCTAAAATTATTCTCTACCTAAAAGGCTGTACGAAACAAAGAATAAAATATTTTTCTAATAACATAACTACAGAAAGTTTTAGAATCACAAATATGTATTTCATAGAGTTATTGAGATTGGAACTAGAAACTACACAAGTAAAATAAAGCACAGACGCTTGTTCCGAAACGATAAAGTATCAAGAACATAAAATGTATATATAATAATAATTTATTGCAATAAACTTTGATTTATTTGAATAATGTGTATGTTGATGTGGGGAAAACTGTATTTAGGAGACTGTGACTTCCCAGTTACATTTACTTTGTAGCAATAACAAAAAATAACTTCAATTTTAAAATAATAATATATAATTTTATACTCGTATATCTTACCATCCATATCCAACAAATTATTTTGCAAAAGCCTCATGTTTCTCTGACCACGGTCATGATATAACGAAGATTCTAAACCAGCAAGTCTATCGGGAAATTGGCTATCTAATCCTAAGCTCCAGCTTGGTTGATGAGGAGTCACTGGAGTGACTGCCCTAATCATAGATGGATTATTGGTTCCATATCGACCTAAGCCCAAATCTATCTCATCCATGGGCTTTAGTTTAATATTCATCGGATTTGTACCTAAGCCACTAGTTAAAAGTGGATTTGTATAAGTTCCACTACCCGTTCCATAAACACTTGTGCTTGTAAGGTTCGTATTTAAAGCTCCAATTTGTGTTCCGCCTGTAAGATTACTTAGTGTGTTTCCAAGTGCTCCTGTCAAACTTGATTGTATTCCTGCTAAGGTGCTCGATAGTCCACTTGATAAACTTGTTGGTACATTATTTAAACAACTACTAAGACCACTTCCCGCCATTGTGCCTGTTATTGCAGTTCCAGTCAATGCGTTTCCAAGAGTCATTGATGACACGTTTCCGGTAAGATTATGAAGATTGGATTGTAAGCCCGCTAAGGTACTCGATATCTGGTTGATGTTGTTAACAAGCGGGGTAGTAACAGGGTTTGTGAATGTTACTTGGTGTGTGTTTGAGAGGCCGTAGGGAGCAGAAACTGGGTTTGTGTAGGAGGTAGGATTGTGAGCGCTCATGGAATACGCAGCGGTGTTAGGGTTAGGGGCTGTGAACTGTGAGGCAGCATGAAGGGAAGACAGAGTCGGCATTGTGTTGCTCTGACACAAAGTTATATTATGGCCCGTTGTACTCGTGTACGAGTGTGGTAGTGGTGACGGTGTTGGGGAATGGTACTCTCCTAACCCTTGGTTGGACCCGCTCTGTTGTATACCTAGAATGGAATAATCTATGTAGATTATTATTAAATCACATTCCATACAATAAAGATATTAATACAAATAAATAATAAAGTGTACTAACCATGAGTTGTAGACCTGGTGTGCTCTAATTCGGCGAGAATTCTATTGTCCTGTTCAATTTTGGCCATAATCCGCTCAATTTCTGAGGCAGGTTGAGTGGCCATGGACCATGTGGCAGTGGTACTTGTGCCTCTCGCACGCATTGCTGATGACAATTCCAACTGAAGTTCCTCACATCGGACTGTTTCTAGGGCAGCCTTATTCACAAAACAAAAATAGAATGAAAGTCTACCAATGCAAAGACAACATACAACAATTTATAGTAAATTTGAAAAATTATAATAAAGTTTAATTTGAGATCCTCACGTGTCATTTAGAAAGATCGAGTTAATTTGATACGTAGTTGATACTGTTTTAATGTTAAAGTGATTTTTATTCGGAAATTACACATACTCCAAAGAAAAAAAAACCAGTGGCTATACAACTTTTGTAGGTCTGTCGCAATCGCACATTGACAGGAAGTCCATTAGTGCACAGCTGAGCATCGAACCTACGGATGAGAGTTGGGCTCTAAAGCCACTATACTGACACCGCACATATACCTAGGGATCTTCACGTTACCTTTTTCTCAAGTTCTCTAACTTTCGATTGTAGCTGTTCGACATTGTGCGAGTCGAGCGGCGAGCGCTGAGCATTGCGAAGTTGCGCCAATGCGTCTGCGTGCGCCCTCTCTGCGTCGGCGCGCGCTCGCTCCGCCTCCCTTAGTCGACGTGATATCACATCCGACTCGCCGCCTCCCGATAGTCCGTACGCACTCATAATCTAAAAACAATTCACGTCAATTTTATTTTATGTGAAATCGATTTGAAAATGGGGCATAGACTGAGATCGATTGTAGATCTATTCTTTAGTAAAAGCGTTACTATTACATTGTCACAATCATCATTTGACGACTTGCCATATTTTGGTTTAAAAACAAAAGAATGTTAATTGCACCCTTGTCTACAAAATATAGAATAAATAAAAAAGAAAATAGTTTTTAATTAAATGTGATTAGTGCTGTTTCAGTTAATGGAACAATAAAAGTATATTATATACTCTATGACAAATTTTCTGTCTATAAATAGATATGAGTAGTTGTTTCATCAAGTCCGTCTAAATAAAAATCATAGAGTACACAATATATCGTGGGCCACTTTCCTACTCCACCGTAACAAACCTCGCTTGAATCGTATGAATAATTTATCGATTTCACGTTAAAATCGACTGAACCAGGTACTCGGTGATTGACGTCATAGCCGGCGTGATATGCTCACTCCCCACAAAGGTAAGTGGGTTGATTACACCCGTAAGAACAAACTTCATAAATTGGATTACTACCTCTAGTATTCTTGAGCATAATCAATGATTATACCTTTTTTTCTTTCAGTTAATTTAAGTATTTGTGTAATTTTTTTTTACTGATTCGAATCGGTAAAGAAAATTAAAGGTATTACGGTAGTAGAAAAACAGTAAAGAGCACACTTGTTTTCCTAACCCCTAACAAGAAGTATTAATACTGAACTCTTGAACCAGATAATTTTAACTTATACGTATAAAGCTCAGCTCACACAAGCACTATAGCATCTTTTAAATTAACTTCATCAGACACAATTTAAGTTTCTAAACAAATGACATATTGTTATAAACAATAGTCAAACAAATTATACAAATAAATAAAAATATGTTCATATTTTGTATGCATTTTATTGAGAATATGCATTGCGTATAGTGCATTAAAACGAAAAGAAGTAATGTTGTATAACATGGCAGCATGTTAAGCGTTCGAGAATACGCAAAATGCCTCTTAACATGACCCAAGTGAGTGCAGCCTGATCGAGGTTAATGACCTTTGAACCACCAATACTTGGGCTAGTTTACCACACTTGGGCTACTTAGTAAGTTCGTACCGTACATATATACACTACATATATAGGTGATTAAAAACGTAAACCAAAATATTATATATTAACATACCAAGTCTCTGTTTTTAGCATTCAGTAACAGTAGGTACTAGCTTTGTAAAGACGTCGTAAAATATGTCGTTTTTAATATGTAAGTTGAATTTTGTACTGCATAACCACCATATATATACAATTATATTTGGCATTCATATAAGAAAATTATAAATTGTGTACAGCTAAAATAAATGTTGTTTAATATTGTGATGCTAGCATGCAAACGACTTATACCTAAATAGATCTTAAGTCCATAGAATCACGAAATACAAGCTATAAGTATAAAACAATAAAGAAGTTATCACTAGTGGCCTTGAAGAGCGTCGATCCTGACGCGACTCAGAGTCTAGCGACTTGAAAGGAGTGCCTCCCTCGCCCTTAATATGCCAAGATATGTCAGACTCCTTGGCGACGTCTGGGAAAGTGGGAAAATAGCCAGATATAGTCAATGGCTATAATATCGCTTGCCACAGGCAACAAAATCATAGAGCAATATTACGACTTTTTTAATTTTTTCTCATTTTAACATCTATAACTGTATTTTTAATTCAGAATTTCGGTAAAATATTTTACTATAAAAAACACGTAGATGGATTTATGGAAATTATTTTGTGCACAATATAAGTAATAGATCAAACTGAATAGATCAAACTAGAATAACAACTATAAAGTTTAGTTTAGATTTACCAAATATTTATAAATATAAATAACAAACATTTAACATACTTATTGTATGTCTCTATTCGGTGAAATATTTAGTAAGCTCAAGTATTACAATTTGCTTTCACCACTTGTAAAACGAAATAGAAGGGAAATATAATTTATTTAAGTTATATTATGAAAGAGGTCAATATGGCCGGCAGCATTCGCTCAGCGGATATTAAGGTACTTCAATTATTATAGGCGAGAACGAGGAACATACAACATTTCATAAATTTAATTTTATATTGACAGCTTTGAAAGATGCTTGTATTATGTGCGTGCGTGGCCAAGCAAAAAATTACACTATTTATCGCAATATAATGCGCAAAAATACGATAATTGAGATATAAAAACCTACTGTCCCATATCCATATATAAATTTAAATATACTTTATGTTCACAAGTGTAGAGAAACAAAAATTGTGTGTGTGTCTATTATTGTTAAGCAACTTACTTTAAGAAAGACTTATTTTCTCAAGGAACCTATATTACTGTGGTATTTTTGTTATTTTCGCAGTCTGTAATTAAAAATCATTTCTTAAATTATTTCTCTTTAAACCGAGGGCTATATAGAGACTACAGTTTTGCTGAACTTTTTAATTTCAACAAAAGAACAAAGCAAGTTTTGCAATAAACTGAAAGAACAGATGTCGCTTGAGGACAGTGGGACGTAGGTATTAAAATGCACCATTGTCATTTCCAAACTTTTCCATGTGTCTAGAAATGCTCGATAAATTTCTTTATTTCTTAAGACTAATCTAAGTTTTTATAATGTAATTTATTCCCTAAACTAAGAAATAAGTGCTTTAGGAAGATTATAAATACGTATAATTTAGATTGGTTTAAAGGTTCGATGGCTAACATAGATTTTTTTCGTAGATATATACATATTTCATTATTCAACAGTTGATTTCTAGAAATTCTAATAAGTAGATTTCTATCGCTCTAGAGCGATACAACGAATGTAGCGGTCATCAAATTTTTCGATACCATTTTTATAATACGATTTGTCTTTAGCCACAAAATAGGATTTAGTTTCGGCGATCCCGCAACCTGATACCCCTTCCTCAGCGCAAAGAGTTATGAGGTCTGAGAATAGGAAAATGTCGTTGAGGGCCAAATCTCTATAATAGTGTCATAGGATCCGCCCAATCAATTATTTTTACTGTAGCAGTAAGTAGTGTAGTATAATCCACGGGACCTTGGGGTGCCCAAAGGTAGATCCGTCTCTGAATACGGTGGATGCGGAAGAAATTTGAAACCCAAATCATGGAATTTTGGAATCGTTTTCATTCATTCCTGACACTGTTTTTTTGGTCGATTGTGAGTATATCCAAAGATTAATCAAGGATATATGCAAGACGTTCCTATTATACCTTCAGGGTCTCAGCCATTTTAATCAACTTCAGACTTTTTTGATGATTTCGTCGGTAGCAGCCTCTTTGGGGCGTTCTCTGCCTGCATCGTCCTCAGTGCATAATTTTTTAAACAAACAAAAAAAATCACTTCACCTGCACTCAAATTAATAGTATCACAGTTGTCAAATTTATACACTAGGTAGACTTATGAAGGTTAGGGCTAAATTAAAATCATACTAATTTAATATCAGTCATCTATGTGTCAGCCTTCGAAATTTTCAGCCCACCCGTTATATGTTATTGTTTGCCATAAATAAACTTATTTTTGTGAGAATTCTGCGGTTCTGGGCGGGCTGTTTTTATAAAACATGAAACAAAAGTTTCTCTTCGACAATTTCAACAGTTCTGATAATAGCTAATGCATTCGTTTTTTTCCAACGCCAAACTTTTATTTCAACATATTGAACGAGCATACCTCTTGTTTCAAATCTCAAATCATGAAAATATTTTTATACAAACTAGATGTTTGGATTTCATATAGTTGCCAATTTGTAAAAATGTAATGTAACAAATAATGATTTTAAATAGTTTCTAATAAAATCCCATGGGATACTGTTCAGATTAGAGATAAAAGAAACGAACTGTTATTCTTTGCGAAAGGTAGGTTCTCAGCTGTGGTTGAGCAAGAAAGAAACTGCAGTATTCTATTGTTTTTATAATTTTTTTGCAATATCCTTTATGAATTAGTATCCGAATAAAATCTTGCAATAATTTTAAGGTTATTCTGATCACCACAAAAGTGGAAATATATTTTATTGGCAAAATTGTATTGGGTATTGTATTACATATAACCATTAAGACGAAAATAATCTTAATAAACAAAAAACAACTATTAGTCTCGTAATTATTAGTCCGTGCTACACCATTAATTTGAGTCGTAAATGTAAATTAATAATCCTTTTTTGACGTTCATAAATGTACATAACATTTAATAAATACATACAAAACAGCTTTGACTATATTTTTATCTGAAGATTCCGAATAATGCTTCATTTTATACGTCATAAATTATTGAACGATATCGTACTTAATCTATTGAGGAGAGATCAAATCCTAGATCGGATTACGAGATGTTTGAAGATAGATCAATCATGCCACTTGAAAGGTTAAAAGGGATAAAAGACTATGAGTTTGTACTTTTACTAACATTGGTGAATGAAACTGTTTTAATAACGCGATTAATAAGTATTTATGGTTGTGAATTTCGTAAGCCTAGTTGCTGTTTTTATCTTACAGATTCATATAACATTTTATTATCTTCTACCTACATGTCCCATAGATAATAGACCTTCGTCGTGCCGCTACTGACGTTTAAAGCACTTTGTGGGGCGCACCGCCACTATGTGTGCCAATTGCCCACTGTAGTATTTCCCAACTTTTCTTAATGAAACCAACTAACCAAAAATACCGGCGACACACTTGTACTTTTACAATGTCAGTGTCCATGGGCGGCGAAATTATTTAAAATAAAAAAATTCTTGTTTAAAGTTTAACGAACGTGTAAAAAGTACTCAAGAAGATATCCAAGTAACTCCAACTCATTATATCTTTTTTTTTAATTTGATCGACTACTTCAAATTGATTCTCCACAAATGTCTCAATATTAAATATATCTATATGTATAAAGAAAGTGGAAGGTTTTTTTATAATTTTGTCGTTTAAAGTTTAGCGAACGTACAAAACGAAGGTAATGTAATTTGTTATTAACGTGAATATGAATAGTGAATACTCAAGAAGATATCCAAGTAAATCGAACTCATTATATCGCTATTTTTCACAGAAGACCGAAGAGCTGGCAAGCAACCTCGGGCAAAGAATTAGCCTAGCTATTCAAAGGGGGAACGCTGAATTGAAATCTTCGCAATCTTGCCTAAGGACTCCCTTTAATAATAAGTTTTATTAGTATTTATATTTTAAGGTTAGTTTATGTTAAAGTAGTAACAATATTATGGTCACATTTATTACTTATTTTAAATTCCTTTAAAATTATATATTTATTAAATCATAGTATGTAATAATTTGTAGAATATCAGAATTAGTTCAAGGAGCAAAAAATTACAATGCGTTATGCCAGACTTCTTTATTCAAATCTAACTCTATGACGTATTCAAATAAAATATAAACCTTATTTGATGCATTTAATTTATATGAATATTAGCAAAATAGAATAACATAGGTACCAAACTGAACAACGTAAATTACTATTTTGACTACTCGCTACACAATCTACACATTTTTTCTACGAAATCCCCATTCAAAATACTTCTATCAAAAGCATTTCGGTATTGAAATATATGTATTTAAAAATAAATGTTAACAATAGCAGTAATTCCAGCGAAGCGTGTAACGGCGGTTACTGCAGCATTTTTAAGTAGGACACTAATGGTCCACTATTTACCTATTCAAAAGAAATTGTCAAGTATGCATTCATTTAAAGAGCGCAAAGCTCTGTATTGTTGCTGGTATTTAATTTTAATTCTGAAATTTAGTAACCTTTAACTTCACGTCAATAGCGTTGACGCCAACTTTAAATATGCGAAGGCCTTACTCTATATAACCCGAACTAAAAATCTGGTAAGATTAAAAGTAAATTGTAACAATCAAGAAACTCTTTTTTTTGTAATCCTACAGCTAACATAAATTATAATATATAATTACAAACAAATACACTGAAAATATAGCTATATAGATGGAATACATCATACATTTTACTACAAAAAGATTTACAAAAGGGAACAAACAAACAAAAAGTATACAATACATTTAACTAAGTGTGATTCAATTTATTTAAATTTATTAATTAAACTCACCAATTTTACCCAAGATCTGAATGAAGCATGCAAAATATACTACTTATTTATTTATTAACACTTCGTAACATTACAATATAAAAATTGAACATCGTTAAATGAAAAGGAGAGCAACTGGCGGCCTTATCGCTTTCAAGCGATCTCTTACAGGCAACCACTTTATATTAATAACAATATATTTTATGTTAGATGATGATAAGTGCATTAAATATTTTTAAAGTACCGTATTGTAATTTACTAAAACAGACAGCATGTTTACAAGCATTATGCCTAAGTTAATATAGTAAAAATAATTATGAAGTAAATAAAAAATAAGGTTGCCTATGACAATGTGTTCGCAATGAAGATAATTCTAATGATATTCGTAAATTAAAAAAAAAAGTTTTTTAATTTTTAATTTCCTCTCTCTATTGTAAAATACAATAGTGATTTCCATAAATATAAAAATCATTTGTGTGACAGGAAATAATGACTGTATTGGTCCAAACTTCATTTTCATGTAACCTGGTTATCTAAAAATACATGCATAGTCATGTATTTGGTTCGTGACGTCGCATTCTATTTAACATATACACTGAATTTTTTGCATCTTTTATCAAATTTTCGAAACGTTTATCTTTTAAATTCATATAATGTCTTACTTGATACGTGATCAAAATAGTTATATGTATATACAATATGTTATATATACGAAAATAAACCATACAATAAAACTGAACGCCTGCCAGGGTTTTAACTTTATGTCCCCAAATAACAATTTCTTTACAATTAGGTATTCGGATAAACATGTAATAAAACACACCAATTGAGATTGTGCAACATGGAGGCTAATAAATATACAGTTAAAACAATATTGCCGATAAAGTGGTTCGGAGGCTCAATATTTGTGCCAAATCGTATGTATTCGGTTTTGGGCGCACGGTTGGCTGTTGGCAACGCGTAGCAAACTCCACGCGTTGCGGCCGTTACTTGAATATTTCATGAATTTCATGTTCACCCAGCCGAAAGTACAATGACCGAGTTTATTGGCTAAATCTGTGCTGATTACTATTTGAGAATAGCTTCGGATCTAGAATTGTAGGCTACCCTCATTAATTGCTAATTAATAGATAAATATTTGTATGGCGCTTAAACTTATTTCTTAAACAGAATATATATTTTTTTTAATTTCTATATAAAATATTTATAAAACGAATCCAAATAACAATAATGTCAAAATCTATTTTTCTTAATTGGCCGTTTGTATGTATCTGTAAAACATGTTAACTAAATGCTTGGAGTCTAATATAGTATAATATATACTTAAGTGCCAGTTATCTAGTAAAATTTACAAATATTAATTCACTCACCCGCCAATTTAGTCTGGCTGTAAAAATGTATAATGAAAAAAAAAAGGAATTCATACCATGCCCAATAAGCACACAATTAAAATTTGGCAGAAAACCAATTAAAAGAATGTGATATCTATTGTTAAAAATTTGTATTTCTCGTAGCATCTTTGTAGCGGTGGTGCACAACACTTGACCGAAATTTGTAGAGCAAAAGTGCGATAGACAACTCTGATCTCGTTTTCAGAAATTAGAAATGTTTCTGACAAATAACTAGCGAACTAGTTTATCACACAATTTGATCAATATGACGGCTACAGTTATACAGTTTCTCAAACAATTTGGAGCACAATTTATTATAAACGGGGTTATTTTTTTTGTAAAACGTCAACATTTGGCTTACAAGCATGCGATCATCGGAAGTGTTTAGGCACGAACCCAAGGATATACTAATGTTAGGGTGTTTTAACAAACGGCGCAAAAATAAGATTGTTTGGGACTGACTTAGGGCCTTTAATGCCGCCAAACGACTAAACCAATTGTGATTAATTTCTTTGATTTATATCTTCGCTATGAGAGTATCACCTTTCGACAACGACATTTAGATACATTTTCTTAATTTACTTTACTACTGTAATTATAATCATACCCGAGTTGTGTGCTGTCTGAAACATAAATTCCTCTTTTATGTTCTTAGTAATAATTGAACAAAAGACGGTGTTTTCCATATGCTTCACGGAAAAACACGTGACTATTCAAAATTTATTTTAAATGGAGGCTACACCTGTTCTTACGACTGTTAAATACATTGTCAATTTAGGTCATAAATACAATCACTAATTGTTTCATCATTAAATAAGACTTATCTTTAATACAAGGGCTCCCTTAAAATACATTTACATTAATAAATTACTCATATAGTGACAAGTTCAGATGTTTCTTTAACGGGTATATGTTATTTTCATATTATTAGATTAGGGCGTGGATAAGGCAACTATATATTTTAAGTTATAATCGATTATATTTTTAGTGTTAGAATATACAAATATTTAGAATTTAAGTACATGCAATACACCTTATCACCGGTGTAATAGTTTATAGGTTGGGAAATAGATCGAACGCTATTCAACACCGATAAGATAACGGTACAGACAGGCGCAAGGCTCTAGAAGGAGCCTATACAATCAAAATGCCAACCATACAGTTTTCAGGTACCTGAAAGGCGTATCGATCGCTTGCATATCTGGGTAAACTTTGACGTACTCACGGTAATGTCAGGTTACATGAGACCAAGGGTCACTTCTGGGTCGGAAGACAGTCCCGAACTTGCGTAACATTTACATAACGAAGCACATTTCGTCCCTTAAGAACACACCGAAATCGCGAATGGGTCGTGCCATCCAGCCATTTTGTAATCAGTCGCGGAATCGAACACGAGGCGATCAGATGTTTTGAGACGGTCTTACTTATGAATTCTGGAGATCTACGTACTTGAGCAAAATAAAAAAGTGTTAAATCGGGTGGAGCGGAGCGGCTGCGAGTGGCACATGCCGTTCGATAGGCGGGCGCATGCGTGAGGGGCAGCCTCCGTGACGTCACGAAGTCGCGCCGCCGCCCTGCTGTTCTCGCCTACTCAATGAAGCACTCTACCAGGGTTGCTAACTACATTGTAAAAACAAAACTCCCAATTATAAGTCAATATATGATTCAATTGGGTTCAATTTCAATGATATTTGTGACACAAATATCATTGAAATACGTTTCCCAGAAAGGAAACTATTGATACTTGTGATGGGAAACCTCGCCCTTCCTACGTAAAGACGATTTTTTTGGTGGACGTGTGATGGGATCTATGTGTGTGGGTGTGCGTATGTATGTTAGCGTGTGTGCATGCGGTGTGTTCGGTTGTAGTGTATCTGTATTAGGCATGTATCAAATTCAAACTAAGACATAATATTTTTCACGTCATCGTAGTTAAGAGTAAAGAACCCATCAGTCACATTATTCTTACACTCGTACCGTTGCATTGGGTAAAATAAGAATATCGTTTATTTTGGTAAATAAACCATATTCCTAAATTACCAAGCTGTTGTATAAAAGCTGTACATGGGTGGGATGCATCTACATCGCCGCGTATACTTCTGAGTTTGGCGTAGTCATACGGTAAAGTAAAAGTAGAAACACACTACATACTCTACATAACTTTAATAAGTTCTAGATCTGTAAAGTTTAACTTGGCTGCACCTTCCTATACCACGATACAGTAGTATAGATTGAGCTAGATTTAAAAATCTAGTGAAATTACCTACGTGTATAAATGATGAGGGCTGATATGTAGGTGTTATTTGAGATTTGTAACTCGTGGCAGCATTTACTAGGGTAAGTTCTTTAAATTTTACTCATAGTTTACTTTTTTTTATAAGAAACTGCAATTTGTTAATATGGTGTTCTGTTTGAAATAATGTGGAATTCACTTATTTCGGTTAAGAATGAAAATGACAATTTTACATCTTAGTTGTACCAGAGTAAATTGCAAGTCAAAAGTTCCTGTTTATTTTTATTATTTGATGAAGAAATATATTTTTTAATTCTTTAAGGGAAAGGCAGAAAAATTTACATACAACGGGATATAAACTTATTTCCTGTACATTACTGGTTGTTACTTTTCTGATACTCCGCTGAAAGATAGATGAGTAAATTTGCTTCAATAACCAAGCATGTGATCCAAAAAATTCATAGAACTAAGAAATAAACGCAAATGGTGTGCCGGAAACTGTAAATAGCAACCCCAAAAACACGGTTAGCTGCTTGCCAATATGTGTTTAATTAATGATACTACAGTATCGGATCCATAAAAAAAACCACTATATCAATTCACTACTGACTCCACAAAATTTTTACCTCCGCAACGGCCTGCACTTTACCTATGTTTGACAACATTTTTAAAAGGAAATAATTGAATTAACCATATTATGCGCTACCTCTTTATTGATTCAAAAAGTAAATAAGTATGATTGCATCGTTCTATTCATAGATCTCTTTTCATCACGGCGTAAACAGAATTTGGCAAAAAGAGATACAGGATAACAACAGGATATATATTTTGAATAATCCTACATAGTATACTTTGTAAATTAATCGACGTAATGTAAAAAATATTTAACAGGGATGACAGGATGCATTTCTATCGAACCCCTCTTTGTGATACGGAATGTGCAAAGGGAGATGGTCAGGGTAAGATGATGTAGATCTTATCATCAAAAAATTTTTCATTATTAATGTTTCTTAGTAGCCAGTTCTAAACATTCTCAGTGTAAACCACTTATAAATACTATATATATATATATATATATACTTCTTATTATACTTCAAGTACAACATGTTTGGAATACAATAAAAATTAAAATTAAGTTATTAGCAGGAAGCACTGTCTTTTAGAAAATGTGCCTATCTTCTGTGATATGAACACTTTTTTCCTCTTTCACAATTTATTTATCAAAAATGAAATGTTGTCTAAATCAGCACATGCAAGAATAATATCTGAAATGTTTGATATTTTGATCTCCATTCCTCTCTGTAAGCAACTCTTCTCATCCCAAATCTACAACGTACTTGTTTTAGAATTAACAATATTATATTGATCTTCAGTAGCAGAAGGAGGGCTTACTGGTCGTAACGAGTAAGGTAGACAGGGCTACCCACTTTCACCATGTTTTTCGTTGTACACTCTTTGTATACATTTTAAATTGAGGCCACTCATCGGTAAAATAACGTTATGTAGCACACGTGATCATAATCTTCCAAATTACTCAGTAAAGTAACTAGTGAATCCATTGACAGTCAGTATTAAGATTGTAGATATAAAATGACTCAATCAAATATATAGGTACTATTACAGCAGGTAAATCAACTAACATTCGTACTAACCACTAACTGACGTGTGACTGATCTTGATTTAGATTTTCGTGATTCATTATTCCTTCACTCACAGTGGTAGCCTGAAAGAGATCGCTCGAAAGCGATAAGGCTTGCTAAGTTGCTCGCCTTTTCATTTAACTATGTTTAATTTGTATATTGTAATGTAACGAAGTATTAATAAAGAAATGTCAAACTATGCAATATTGATTGAAATATTATTTCTATGGAACTTACATAAACTTTAATCGAAAAACAGATGATTTTCTATTTCTATAGACTTCATAATACCGCACCTACTGACCATATCGTGCTCATCTACACATGATCCTCACAAAATAAAAATACAATTTTATGGAATAAATTTTAATAGAATATTTACAAAACTGTATAAAAATTACAATAATTATTTGGATCCGTTTAAAACTATAGGTACAAAAATATTTTCAGACAAGTCAACAATTTTCCATTATACACGTTAATGTATAAATAATAAACTATGGTAACTATAACATTAATATACAAATTGACAATACATATCAAATGTTAACACATTTAAAAATTTTAAACCATTCAGTCAAATTCTTATAAAGGGAAAATGTGCCACCAATACAGAAACCCGAAATTCTTACAAAGACACAAATCTTTATTTCTTATAAAACATGAGGCTAATATTTATTTATATCATCACAGGCTCATAATAATGTATGAACCCGTACACTACAATTTGGCAACTGTTCGCTCACATCATGCCAAGATTTGATATTTACAGTAATGAAAGCCTAACCGTTACCTAATTAATAATCTAAATTAACGTATATCTAAACATGTCACCTAAAATGTTTTATAAATAAAAAAAGGGTTAGTTTGATTTTTAAAACACAGAACAGTAAAGAAAATAACGAGTCCATATTAAATTACAAATTATGTTTTTCAGTCGTAATTTTTTCTTAATTAAGCGCATGAATTCTAAAGAATACTTTAGAATTTATCGTAATTATAACTGGTTCCAGAAACACAGAATTGTCTATGTACCTAGTATGGGTGTTATATCCAAAATACTAATTGTTGCTATTGCAATTATTTCTGTTGAAAGAAATGTCAATCAAAAACACTAATAATCTGGTGGCGCTACGACCTTTTTAGATCTAGCCCTCCGATTCCTATATGTGTTTCGTGATCATATTTTTTTCTTATAGGCAAGTAGGTAATCAGCCTTCTGTATCAGGCATGGTTCTTACACCAGTTACCTTCACAGTACGAACGAGTGTTAAATGTGCACATAGAAAATCCAGTGCTGCCCAGCCTAGGATCGAACCTATGACCTCAGGGAGGAGAGTCACACGTAGAATCCACTAGGCTGACACGCTCTGCAATAAAATACGTGACAAAAAAATACACATTCACGTTTTGTCATCAGCTGTTAAAATTGGCAGATATATATTTTTTTCAGTTTATACAATTGGTGAATCGATTTGATTTGAGAAAATACTTTATTTGAATAACCGGGGAAAATAATTAGTTTTAATAAGAAGGAAATGCTAACACACAGAAAATATATAAGGCCCAATACCCATGGGCTGTTTTATGTATTATGGATACACTGTACTAAAGACATTATAGTTTAACAAAATTGTAAATAGGTACAATGTTTGGTTGGGTTTCAATATACGTATTACGTATTTCCTCTTAATATAAAAATACCATATCAGCGTTTTGTAACAAGAAATAATAAGGTAATTTTTCCGAGAAATCGAATCTAGTTCAAGCCTTTATAAACGTACTCCGCCTTATTATAAAACTAGAACTAAAGTCAGTACCGCGTTTGTTACTATGGTGACGTTGTTGATTCTATATAAAAATAATGGTATAGC
This sequence comes from Pieris rapae, assembly GCF_905147795.1. Classification (NCBI taxonomy): domain Eukaryota; kingdom Metazoa; phylum Arthropoda; class Insecta; order Lepidoptera; family Pieridae; genus Pieris; species Pieris rapae. The sequence continues at coordinate 6,478,657 of NC_059511.1, read as the reverse complement.
AACAACTATCGTACAATTTTTAGCCTATTATAAGACCGAAGAGCAAGACTCTTAGACTAGAACTGTCAAGATAAAATGTGAAATAGAATTTAAAAAATCAAACAACGATAACTACGAAGTTATTTGTCCTTTTGGAAAGTATGATCAATCAATATCAATACCCCTGAATGAACTAGTAAGAGTAGCAAACAACCCTTTGCTTGGCTTCTTTATTCTTTTCGTCTCGTCCGTTTTAAATATTTCCGACTCTATAAGCCATTCCCTATATTCAGTCTCCATGCTATGTTTCTGTTCCTCATGAAGGTCCTTGACTGATCGAAGTGGGCCGCCATAATCTTCGGGCAAGTATTCTACGTCTACTACGGAGGCTGGTCCTTCGGATGAGAAATTGAGAAGGTTATAGAGGTTGGAATGAATGAGGGGCTTGACTAAGCACATGACTTGATTGATGAAGGAAACTGTGTGTACTACGTGAATCTTTTTAAGGCGCGCTGGGTGGGCTACCTGAAATTTTAAAATTCGATTGAATACTAACGGGTTTTTTTTGTTTCACCAATATATTTGTACGGTTTTAGTATAAAAATAATGTTGTATTTAAAATATATTAATTATTCTTTTTTTACAAATTGTATTTTGCTTGTATTATGTATATGTATTGCAAAAATATATTTTTTTTATCTAACTACTTCATCCTACATTTATCTAATTTATTAGGCATTGAAACGTAAAACTACTACAATTAGATAGTTCGATATAATCTAAAGTATAAAGATAAACTAAGTGAAAATTCAATTAATTATTACTTACTTGTATATATTGCATAAAAGCTCTGAGTGCGGGTAGCGTCACTCTGGTCAAATGTCCAATACTACATCCTTTCATATCGAAAATCACAATATATCCCTCAGAGAGCCTGTCCACAGACAGTTTGATATCATTAAACATGCAGAAGACTCTCACTGCGTCTGCGAAGCACAATTTACTATAATCTGTGTCTGCCAGACGGTATAACAGGATATGGTGTCCTTCCGGTGTTACTTTAGGTAATGCCACCATTTGCCTGGAAAGTCAGGAAAATAAATAAAAAGATCGTGCTATATATGTAGAAGGAATTATACAAAGAAACAAATAATGTAGGGAGTTTTAAAATCCAGTTGCATGTTTAAAAAAAAGTGGAGCAATTGTAGGTGGGTTTTTAAAATTAAGTATATACCTAGAAGGTTATTTAAAGTCTTAGTACTGGCATAGTATTGGACAACTTAGGTATATGGATTTGAAGCCAGAATGTTCATACGAAATGCATTGTGTGCACCTATAACTTCCGTGTTACACAATATCATGCAACAATACTTTACGTTCTACAGACTAGTTCATACTAACTCGCCTTGTTCATTTTAACCGTTATTAAGCCTTCACTATAACGAACGTTTAAAGTTAGATACTTGAGACACATTAATTATGGAGTAAACGCCATCTCAATTATTTTAATTGTGCCTTATATGCTTATCAAGTTCTGTATAAATCAAATGTGCATGGTATGTTTCAGTAAGTAAAAAACGAGTTTACTATGTAATTAAATAGATGAATATATATACTGTGCTTGGATGTATACCATACCAATTTTGACTATATGTAAGTTTCTAAAATGTGGTTGTTTTTTAAATTGTTAAATATCCGCGTCTTTCTGTAAGCACCAAAATCGTCTAAGCTAAACTAAACACTTCACTCTCATAAAATGAAAACATAAGACCTTCCTTTAAAATTTGTATTGTATAATTTTGTAATTGTAATCTTTAAATAACAGAGTATAACAATGAAACAGAAACATTTGAACCAAATGCTACATACGTAAATACAGCTATTAAAATGTCAAATGTCAAGGAGCGGTAAAATTTCCACACAATTGTGTGAAACGCATTTTGGACTCATTAACGAATGATATTCTTAACTCTTTTTTAATTATGTATTGAAAATCTCGCCTTGAGAATTGTAAATGTTTGTTTAAGGAAAAATGGGTTTACTGTCCTTGAAAATAAATTTAAGATTGATGTACTAGATGATTCCTTATCCATAGGTTTCCTGTTTTAAGCATTCCTAGTGTATTAACTAAAGTTCTTATTTGGATGTATTCATCATGCATTGAATGAAAAGACAACTTGAGCTATATAGTATAAATAAACATTTATTATTAAAGATATAAACCAAAACAACTAATCGTCAACATAATAGTGGTTGCCTGGAAAACATCGCTCCAAAACGATAGGGTCGACAGTTCTCCTACTTTTTATTTACTTATTTGAATTGTACTTTTATTGTATGCTAGCAACAAAATGTTAATATATAAATAATTTACGAAGAAAAAGATTAATACGAAGCGCTATGATTGAATGTCCTTGCCAGACTTTGAGCGAATAAAAAAAGGAATATTCATCCAAAATAATAATTCAATAAAAATTTGCAGTATTCTAAATTGAACTAACAATAAAAATTTACATAACGTGCAATATGACCAGGTAACTTTACATATTCATACATATGATGACGAAATAAGCAACGTCGTAGTCAATCCTAGTAAAATTATTACAATTATGTTATAATACTATTAATTGTTATCATTTTTAATATAGTAAAGCTAAATTCAACAAAAAGTTTTTTATCTTTACAATTTTCCATAACGTACAGTAAGTGTAAGAGGCTTAACTTCAATTAGTTTAATTACTAATCATCACGAAACCGACACGAGATTGTTGAGACGTTGATAGCAACATGAATATTATTATAATTGCGCTTAGTAATTTAAATATTAATTATTGACAATCTCGCCTGGAGTATTGTAAAAGTATGTTTAAGGAAAAATGGGTAAACTGCCATTAGATTTAAGATTAATGTATTAGATAATTCAGACCAATATTATTTAAATAATAGTAAAAAAACGAAATGATATGTAAGAGTGCAACTACTCTTACATTTCATTTCGTTTTCTTTATATTGTAACATTGTACCTAGAGTAACGAAAAGATTAATGGTCTCTTTTCGTAAATAAAAAGGTTGATTTGAACTAATTGATTTTTTATGAATAAAGATATAGAATAAAGTCTATGAGTAATTCGTTAAAAAGACAACTTACGTCACTTCCAGAATGACTTTATTTTTTGGCAGCAAAGGATCACGCTGAGTAAAAAGTTCAGGCGTATTGTATCTTAGAGTAAAATATGCTTCTATAGTGGTTTCGGATTCCTTCACCTTGTAGTAGTTAGAGTGAAGAAAAAGTACAATGAACTCATCTGATATGTACGGCAAGTGTGGCTGACTTTTCATCCTGAAACATAACACAATTTATTAAGCATAATAACAAAACACACAAGTACAAAAAATACAACAGTATTTTTTGTTTTTTTTTTATGTAACATTCAGTAAATTTCGTCCTAAAAGCAGTGAACTGAAAAGGAATTTCGAACAAAAAAAATAATATACCACAAATAGTAGAGCTAAATAAAAATAACTAAGTGTTAATAATTCAATAAATAATAAAATAAAGTAAGGAAGAAATCAGACATATTTTCGGAAAAACAAATATGATGACAACCTTAAAAATCTGGTGAAAAAATGAAATTTAACTTAAGACTTTTAATTCTTTGTTATTTCTTATAGCTTAATATCTTGTAAATGTTTTCCGTAAACCTTGAAGAAAATTATAATAAGCCCCAACAAAAAATACAATCAGGTATAACATAGCGACATAAACGGTACTTTAAAACATATTATATTGTCATTAAATCCGGTTCAGCTTCTCTTGGTTAATTTAAGGAGACTTTTTTATCCTATGTTAAGTAGGTTTAGCATTTATATTTGTTTATATTGTTCAATTAAGCGTTAAGTTACCTATACATATTATAATATAACCAGCCAGTTGACCTTCGTAGTCATCGGCTAATTTGAAAGAGGAAAATTTAATAGAAGGATGCAAAAGCCAAATGACAATTAACTCTTGTCTGTATTACAAATATTATGTCAATATATAAATGCGACTTTATTGAACTGTAATATTGATACAGTCTCGAGTAAGCACGTTATGTTCGGACAAAGATATTAAATTTTATAACCCAGGTAATATATAAGCTATCTTATGTAGCAATTTTAGTTTTTACATATATATACATAGGGAACGATCGTCACGTAAACCAGTGTGTCAGTTACAAAAGGATCCGTCAAACAAGACACGAATTTGGTTTTTTATTATTCTGTCAGAAATAATCTTTTTAATTTAAGCGTGACAGTGATATAAAAGCGTATAAAATTATATTTTAATAAGATGGTAAGTGCGCCCTTACACATTTTTATTAAGAAAATTTACAAGAACTCGTTTTTCTTAGTTTCTGGCTATCAGCGAATGAGATTATGTCCACAGTACAACCAGTATGCAATAACTGAACGGTAAATAATAAGTAAATAAGTACCTACTGGAGAAAGTATGAACGGATATTCCATTCACTGTTTACATTGACGTTTTCTCGTGATTACTTATTTGGATGTTCCTTTTTTTTATATAATAATTGTACTCATTGTCATAGTTTCGCTATTTACTTGTGAGGAAGTGCTAAGTGAGGAAGGTAACAATTGTTTTATGCAACAGTTGTCATTTTTTATATATACGTCGTTAATAAAAAAAAATATATATATATATGTAATAAAATAAATAAATAATAAATTAATTGAATTAAATTATTATTATAATTGATTTTAAATTTTATGAAAAGAACTAAAGTTAGATCCAACCCAAAAAAAATTAGAACTTTTTAAAATATATATTTGTTTATATTTGTTTGAATTAAAACTCCTAAATATACAACGTTGAATAAGATAGCTATTAGCACAATAGATTTATTTCTTATTTAATAAAATATAGATATTGCGCTCGCTCGTGCAATAATATACTTTCAAATTAGATGATCGTAGTAGAAAAATCCGTTTAAGTAGCAATCTCAGATGGCATATGTAAACCATAAAAAAGACTTTACAATTATTGCCTGCACCTACATCATAATCTCTTTATTTTTATTCAGGTTATTTCTGTTATCTATAGGACCTATATAAATCGTACTTGTCCAAATCGCGTAACCTAACCTTGAAAGTCGTAGGTGCTTAAAACGTAACAATTATCTAAATTTGCTTTTATCAAAGTATTGTATAATCGTACCTCTATTATCGTTTTGTATAACGCAGCGAATTAATAAATAAAAAGTACAAAAATCAGTTATGGAAATATACTTGATCATTATAATCCTATCACTATATTTTTAAACGTTACCTTTATTATTTTATTTTTATTTTAGGCTAGCCAGGACACCTGTAGTAATTGGTATTTCAAAGTGTATGAAGACTATACAATTTTAAAAATCAATTCCTCATCTATATACTTCTATGTTATTTAAATAAAATTCTTACCATTCTCTCACTTCCTGTATAACGTCGTCGTGTCCCTCTGGAAATGGTTTTAAACCGTATAGGAACGGGTGGGAATATTTCGTCGCCGCCATTTCTCTGCGCGGTGACTCTGAAATTATTAACAGTTAGATTATTATTATATAGGTTAGGCTAGGTATAGGTTATTAACAGTTGTAGCAGTGGTTTGTATAAAAATCACAAACACAGGCACAAATCCTTAGTTTAGTAGCCTTAGTCAACTTTCAATTCATGCATTGCAACTGACATTCCACAAACTTATAAACGGAATGAGAAATTTTTATATATTAAAGTTGTTAGGGCCAAGAAATATATATATATAAAATGTATGTAAGTAATGTATTTCTCGGCCCTGCCACAGACACTCAAAACTTTATTATCATACGAAAAGACGCTCTTGTTAATTCATTTCTTAAGAATTATTTATGTAATAGAAAAAATAATGTAAATATATAATTCCGTATATATTTCCATTATTATTAGAAAATAAAATATATATCTATATTTTATTTTCGGTATAAGGTTATTGTTGGATGTGAATACTACCAACTCATTTTTCAAATTAATTTTGCCAATATTATAAATTGAAGACAAATAATAAACGAAAATAATTAACAGTAAATCGAATTAGATGATAATTTACTCGACGATACCACAGGTTAAGTTTATATGTCACTGCAATTAAAATTCAATAAAGAAATATTGCTTTATAAATCAAATCACTACGCAATTTATTCATTTTCCTCATGTAATATATACTGTCAAGACGAAGGAAGAAGGTCTGTTTCACAATGTATGGATAAAGTGCCAAATAGCTATGCAACACATAAGTTATTCGGAAGATAGGAAATTTCTTCGGAAGTTCCGAAGAAATTTCGCGCTACCTGACAGTCGTGAAACGCAATACTAGTGTTTATCCTACCAATAAGTAATAAATAGCTTATTTGGAAATATACATTTATATATAATATGCCTGGTACTTAAATATTTTATGGTCTCCAATTCCCACATAAGGAATAATATTATCTTGTACACTTCAGTCCCAGAAACTCCTAGCAGATGAATTGTTTTGGTAATTATTAAAAACAAAAATATTTTACATAAATATTTATTTTTAATAAATAAGACACATACTTATATAAAAGTAAATGCAAAACCTATAATATAAGTCTATATGTCAAGATAAAAATATTTGTTACGCAGTGCAACTCCTGACGAAGAAATTTGCAGTTAATATATACACCAATAAGTCCGAACTGTGGTTCGGTTTTGTTCGCTTTTGTTGCGGTTTAAGATAAAATATAAAAGTAAAATTTTTCTTTTATATGTCTTCTTAATAAAATTAGAAAAAAATGTTTGATTGATTATCTGTTAATAGTAAAGTAAAAAAATAAACTTTATTCAAAACAAATAACATAATACATAAAAATATACCTAATAACTAACCTTAAAATTTAATTATAAAAAAATATTATTAAAAGGAGTCCCTTTAGGTATGGTTCCGAAGATACTGGCAGCGTTCGCTCTTTGAATAGTAAAGTAAAATAATTTATATAAAACGAATGAATAATTGGAATAGTATTTATTTATTTAATTATTTTTATCCAAAGGACAGTTTGATAGACTTGAATAATGTGGTACATATTTAAATTCGCTTCGCAGATAAGATAGCACCTGAGGTCATGAATCATATTACAGTTGCGAGTTCGATATTCCATTACGTGGTCAGGGTCAATCCGTGACCACACGCCCACTTGACCAACAAAGGTCATTGTCCGTCAGTCTGAACATTAACATTTATTTGACCTAATGCAACAGAAATTTTCAGAACCATCAATTTCTTAAAAGAAAAATATCCCTCGAAATATCTGCATATTACACTAATTATATAATATAACATGACGTATATACGTAAAAGAAGAAAAAACAAAAACTCTTTCTAGCAGGAGTCATTAACATTTATAAAACTTATGTGTGCGAACACCTCATAGTATTTGATGTATTGCGCAGTTACGGCAGGTGTAACATAAAATATATTGTTATCATTCCAACACTGCACGCCGGAAGTATTCGTCTGTTTGGCCGGAAGTTTGACTAAATGACGTTAAAACAGTTATCGATTATTTATTAAATTAATGTACATTTAATAAAGATAAACGTAAAATATAACTCGTAGTTAAGTGGTTTGTCTTTTCATCAGTATCTATAAAGTGTAAAAAGGCTAAAAAAAAGTGGCAATCAATAATGATAGAGGCTATATAACTTTACGAAGAAAGTGTGATTTTATAATTTTGAAAACAGAAAAATCATTTGATGTCGTAATACTTCACTTTCTTTTTAGTTGGGCTCATCATAAATAATAACCTGACAAATTCTCACCGTGACTGGCCGACACACGTTTTTTGGAATTCCAATAATGCAATTAATTGTTTGTATATTAATTGGTGATACGGCGATATCATTCAGTAAAGTGAAACAGTGATAATTTAAAGTAATTGTAGTCCTAAATGTTAATTTTATTTTGACACCTTTCAGTGTACATGTACTTTTTAATAATTTTAAAGAAAAGAAAACTCGTGTGAAAATTCGCTAAGTTGAATTTATGTCATTACACTTACCACCTATTGTTCAAGTATGAAAATAAACCAGACCTACTTCATACCTTCTAAAACCGGATTATCACCGGTTTGACAGGTGAACAATGCAATACCTACGCATAAAAAATATCACTCTTTAACACGAAAGTGCAATCATAAATTCGTAACAGAGAAAACTTGTTACGGTACTAGAATTCGGGCATCGTACGATGTTACGAAATAGTCAACCATGCGTGTCCACACGTAATGCCCGGCATACACTACAATCAGAAAATTATTTGGCTGAAATAGTTAAAATATCAGCGTTACATCAAATCTTTGCTTATGTAGGTGTACTTCAAATCAAAATCATTACAAATACGGATTAAATATATGTATTTTATTTTCATCAAATTAAATAACAACTATTAATGCAACAGTTAGCTTTGATTTATATATAATTTAAAAAAGTGTTAGAATATTGCATATGTTAATTAATGAAACGCCATATTAATAGTTCTTATAAATACATAAAATATTGCCTAAAATTTAGTTTCAAATTAAGTTTTTATAATGTTAACAGGCTTCATGTGACGAATTTAGCGCGCTTACAAACAAGCATGATATTTTTATATCATATAGATGAATTAAAGGATCATTAAAATAGTATAAGTAACTCATTTTTTTGTATCCGATTGCCAAATTTTTTATTTATATCATTTAATTATAGAATAACTGTGAGATTATTCTGTTAAAATTTAGAAAATGTACAGCAAAGACTTTGTAGAACTATAGATTATAAAATAAATATAGGCTTTATCGTTTTAAATCAATGTTAGAGTAGTATAGCTATAACACATTTGTATTTTTTACGATGTATAAAATTGTAATTATCAATGAGAAATTTAATAATATCAGGCGGACATGGGAAAACAATCAATGAATGATTATGAATGTGATTATACGCGCAACCTGTATTAAAGAATAAGTAGAAAGTCCAATGAACCGTTTTAAGATTACTCCGACCGTTGTACCTATATATACCGGGACCGCATTTTTAAGCGATTATATATCATAAATTCTCGTGTCACAATGTTCGTTCCCATACTCCTCCGAAACGGCTCGACCGATTCTTATGAAATGTTTTCATTCAGTGGTTCTGAGAATCGGCTAATATATATCTTTCAAACCCCTCAGTGATATGATAACCCAACCAAAAATGTAGGCTAGGTTCGCGGGGGAAGCTAGTAAATATATATATATATATATATATATATATATATGCGTACATAATACTCAATTTTAAGATTCTTTCATTTTTTTACTTTCCTTACCTTACTTCTTTTAATTCCTATTGCAAAGTACACTTGAAGTAAAGTAATTATTGCCATGTATTTTTACTTATAATACGATGAGGAATCTTAAAAAGTATAAGAGCAGTCAAGCAACTTATGCATGCTGTATTTGATTGCTCTAAAGACTAAACATGAGAGTGATAAGAGATACTGTGGGATAAAAGACTTTTGTTGAAAAAGTGTACAAATTCATACTATTTTTAAGAACAGTATCTATATTTGATATATATCGTCTGATCTTCTTGATCTATGGAAATTGACAAGTACTCCGTAATTAAAAGTGAAATTATCACTCGTTTCAGAATTTAACAAAAAGAATATGATCATAACAGTACTGTCTGTAGTAAAGTGTATATGTATGTTCATCGGAATTCAAGTCCCTTTATTCAACACACATCCGCGTCATACAAACTCACTTTCTACAGAGAAAGTACCTAATGCCATAGAACACATGAAATAGACGCATAATCGAGACAATAATGATATTGAAGCTATAGAGTTGTACACTCTAGACATACTAGAGAATATAATATAGTGATAAAATTCATAACAAAGAATAGATCTAAGCCTCGTCTATTTGTTCTAATAGTAGATAAATCTCCTAAAATTTGCAAGAAAGTGTTAGTTGAATTATTTGATTGTGTATTTTTAATTAATTATTTTCAGTTTGTAAATATATAGATAGAATTAACTAGGAAGTTGTCAACCTGGCTTATTTATTAGCAAATTTAATCAAATGTAGAGGTCATAGCATCACATTAATTATATATTACTAGCTATTTTTAATTAGGATTAAAATTGTCTGAACATGTCTGGTCTGTCTGATATTTTCTAGAACATTCTATACCTTGTTTTGTATTTATCCTTATATATATTGTATTTTATATTAGTCGCACTTTCTGTTAAGAGATCTCTTGTAATTTCTTTTTTTTTGTTTGATTAGATATCGCCAATTAACTGTAGAGCTACTTTAAAATATACTTTATCAAATTTACTATAATATCCAAACATCTCTTAACTTAACAAACTTGATAGATCTCTTTTCTATGGGTCTTATGAGCCTAGGAATTCTAAGTATGTCATGGCGACTTTAAATGGTATTTGCTTACATAGTACTACGTTAGTATGCAAGAATATGAAATATGATAATGCAGTGATTATGTAAGAATAAGTTAATCAAAATAAATTTTTACCACTTTCATTTTATAACGAACTCATAAATTATTAGAGGCACACCACTCCTTTATCATTTTCATCGTTAGTTATAAGTTAAAACATAATAAATAATTTTCGGACTGTAAATTCGGCTTGCAATATATTGTGTCAAAGTAAATACTCTTCGGAAGCTAGAAAAAACATCTGAATATAATACCTATTTCTATTATAATCACATACTGATTGTCTATCGTTCTTACAACTTTCTTAAGGAACTTATAATCTCTCTATTTAGAAATGCAGACAAGACCAAATTTATATAAGAAGTAGTTAATTAATGTAAATTTAATTACTCACGTGGTACAACAGTAGAAATTATACTGACGCAAACATAATGGTGTATATTTAATTTATACAATACTAACTGAAATAATACCCGTCAGCTTTAGAGTTATCGTTATTATTATTATATTATCATCGCTGAACATTATCAGTCACGCTAGCCGTAAGAATTGTATTAAGTTCTTAACTATTAGCATTAACAAACTACGGCTGCTTATTTGCATACTTGATACAGCGATCCTAAAAATTCTCTGTCCGAGAAGGGTTAAGGGACTATTAAGAGGGTAAAGCTTTCAAGGCCATCCAAGTAGCAGTAGTTTAAGCATAACAGTACTTTAAATAGTGACTCTGGCATACTAACATTATAAGACAGACAGACGTAGGTCAGTACAATACATTAAAGAGCTAAAAATATAGACATCTAAAAAGCCTACTGACGTCCAAAAATAACTTAATAATAATTGTAATTATGTACATGTTTTACAAAAATTATATTTGTTAATTAGGTAATTGGACGTTTTTGTAGCGTGACTAATAAAAATCACCAAAACAGCATAGATAATCAAACTGTAAGTAGCATGTTTGGATTTCTTCATTTATAATAAAGGAAAATATTCTTATTAACTCTTATTAGCCACTACTCTTGTCTATATATACTATGTTAGAGAGTAGAGTTAGAGGTATATATGTATATATAATACAAAATTACATACAACAAATTACACGCTCTCCTAAGTAAAAGGTTCTCTTTAAGCGGAGCGATACCGTTTTTGATTTCTATACATTTTTTTTTAATTAATCGTATTATTTTATCATCTACATTCTTCATTTAGTAAAGTTCAATCAGTGCATATTTCTTTTGCAAAACCATTGGTATTTTTACAAATATTTTTCGCAAATAAGCAAAATTTGTATTTTATATAAATAATTTTTTTCATATTATAATACTTACTTCAAATTAATTCCGTGTGTAAAAATATTATCACAAAACGGTTTTTCACTCGGACTAAAGACGTATGCACCGTGAAACATACAGATCGCAACTGAATGCCATTAAGGCTTGATAGTACAAGCCTTGTGTAACTACACAAAAAATGTTAACTTTCTAACTACAAATTTGCGAATCCGTCGATACCAGGTGCTTGAGTCATGATTTAAATCGTATGACTTGACGAATATTTACTATATCTATATATTATTGGGTAAAATTCTGGATAAGGAGATGGTAGGGTGATTAAGAATAATAAAAGCCAGACTGATTACTACAGAAATGTATTTCCTATACTACTACATAGAATGATCTATTATATATTTTAATCTATAATATAGTCAATATACTAGAATGGAGAACAAAGCCAGAAACATACCAGATATGTTTGCAAAGATAGAAGTATTTAATTTTTGGCAATGTATTAACCGCATCTGTATTTTTAATTATTTTCTTTTAACTATATAGGGCCCGCTTTATTACGATGTTTTTTTATATAATCAAAGGTTGAAATAATTATCACCAGGATTTACAAATAGCGAAAAATAATAATTTAAATTAATTTCGCATAGTATTTCACTAGAGGAAATATTTTGATCGGCAATCTATCCCTATTTACTCGAAGCATGCGAAATTGTGAATTTGCTATATTATAAGAAACACGATTAAGGCACTATTGACATATATTTATAGGCGATTCTTCTTCTTATCCGATACATTCTTGACAGAGCGGTCGTGATATGTAATAGTGGTAAATGGTAATAGAAGGGGCAGATATGATGCGCTTCACGTCGTTCCGCCATCGTTGCCTATTAGGCGATTATGTGAGTCTGTAGGTAGGTAAAAATATTATTATTTTTTAATTATTTATTTATTTCCTAATTTCCTATTTTTACAGTAACTTAATAGAACTAAATATTCTATACTCTATAAATATGACGACCTTACTTCAATCATTTTTATCGCTCTCACTGTACTGTACGGCTCCCGGGTTATCGGGGTGCTTTAATTAATAGGTTTAAAGACTTTCTCAAAACAGACAAAAATGCCACTTACCTGAGAAACAATACTTCAGGTAACGTACATGCAACAGACCCAAAAGTAAAAATTCAAAAAATTCAAAATTCAAAGTTTATTTATTCATGTAGGTAACAATGTACACTTATGAACGTCAAAAAAAGAAATATTAAATGAATTTAATTTTACATTTACTGCCAGTTCTCAAATCAAGGGCGTAGAACGGAAGAGAAGAACTGGCAATAAACTCTCCGCCACTCTTTTTAATCGCCAAGTTTTTTTTTACACAATGTTTGTAAGGAGCTGCAACCACTACACCATGTTCCATATGACATATTGAGTAATAAAGAATAAAAAAATCAATTAAAAACAAAGATTTGTCCTCTATCAGCAGGAGGCATGGTGAAATAGGAGCACGCACTTACATACTCGTGAGAACAACACGCAAATACGTAGTATAAACAACTAATATCACCGCATACACTAATTCAAGAACGACCAGTCACCACAAGTAGCACCCGTTCACGAGTATGACGCATGGCCAGCCATCGGCCCCCTCGCCATATTTTAGGGAGAGAGACAACCCGACGCATGGACGCCGCCACAAGCAATGACATTTGAGTGAGCATGACGATCCTTGAAATGTGCACTTGGCTACACAAGAAAATAGTAATAATACTAATTATACAGAAATAATTTGATACCACATGAATCACGGTTTGTTCCAACTTTACATTTAAAAAAAGTCGTAGATGTCGAAAATCGCCCCATAGTCTGAAAATGCAGCCGAGTGATTCTAAAAAAAGCAAGGATACACGAATAAAAACCAATTATAACAAATTGAAATTAAAAGTAATTTTTTTACATATTCACCTAGCCTCGATTTGAATACATTGAAAGAAGTAATATTTTTTATATTTGTGTGTAGTTTATTATACAGCTGTGCGCCTTCGTAAGTAAACATTTTTTTCCCGAAATTCGTGCGTTTTTTAGGAAGTGCAAGGTAGCTTGTTCGACGCATACTTCATAGAAAATTTTATTTTAACTCCATTTTAACCACTTCGTAGGTCTGGCTATATGTAGGTACTCTCGGAGCGCGATGTCGCCCTGTCCGAAGATTAATAACCTAAGAAACCGTGAGTGAGCAAAATGTACAGCCTTGGCTCGTACACCATTATCCTGTCGATCCTCAATACTTGAGGCTTAGAAATATTTAGGAAATAGGCATAAAAAAAATACTATTGCGCAGGGTATTCTGTGAATAGTTTGTATTGTCGATACGGAAAAAGCAAAACATAAATTTTAAAGCAACATATTTATTTCAAATCTACAAAAATGTTTATAATGTATAAATTTTTATGGCATTCGAAGGAAATTTAATTTCTCGAAACTACACAACGCACTTACTGTTGTGGCACAAGATGATTTTTTACAAAATTATTTATATATTATGCCTGTTAAAAGGAAGCATTAAGTGTGTGATACCGGGTCTGAGTGTCCAGAGAGGTAATTTATTTACACCCAAACACAATAATTAATCCACAATCTTAGATTGTTTTCAATGTCACTGTTCTATAAAAAAAAACTGAATCTATTATACGAATATAAATATGACTACAGTGTTAGTAGTTTTATGTAAACAATTATTATGATAAAAACGCTATTACTATCACAACTTAAATATAATTTTGGTATCTTTGCAGTTGATGAGAGAATCGTTGAGAAAAAGCGACAAGATACTTTCGAAATATGTAAAATTTTTAAAGAACAAAATAATCTGGTTATAAGCAATGCCAAAGAAGCCCGCCCCAGATTAAGAAGAAATATACAAGAAAATCCAGCCATAAACAGAGAAGATCTTAAAAGAGTTGAAAGCATAGTTGAGAAACTCTACGATGAAGTGGAAAAAAAAATAACTTATAGGCAAAGAAAATTTAATGATTCGACTACGATAAAGGTTGGTATAAAAACAGTATCTGGCGATGTAAAGAACAATATTGAGTTTTACTTATTAGTGTGGTGTTATTGGTTGCGTAACTTATTAGTTATAATTTACAGATCAGCCATAGGCGTTTCAATTTTGCTCCAGCGAGTTTATCGGGACCTGAAAAACAAGGTCCAAGTGCTGATGGTGCGAAAGTACTATATCATGGAGGTCCCGATACAATGCCTTGGACCAAGAAGTGGCATCATGGGATCGTTCCATATTTTATCGATCCTAATTCTTATGGTACCCTTTATTTTTATGAATATTTTTGGGTTTTTAGTAGATTCAATAAGAAGTTAACAATAACTACCGGTGACAGTTGACCAAAACCCTTATATACCTGCACATATTTAATATGATAAATGTCATCTTAATTTAAACAAAAGGGATAACAATAGGGAGCGATACTTAATTCTGAAACCAATAATTTTTGATAAACTTTTATATTATCAAAGCACCGCACAGCAAGTGATTTATATATATAGGAATAAGCATAAGTGTTAAAAAATTCTAGATGTCCAACTAACGGAAGTGATAATCAAAGCATTTGATTACTTTGAGAAAGTTACTTGCATTCGGCTGCAGCGGCTAAGAGATCGACCCCTTGATAAAAAGTCTCTACAAAGTGTGGAATGGTTGTATATCAGCAATCCTTCTGGTATCCGGCAATGCGTTCATAGTAACGAGAGAAAACCCAATCAAGGTGTTCAGGTAAATATTGTCTTATAATAATATACAATAGTACATATCCATTGAAATGAAGTATCTACAACTGCTGCAGTACATTGCCGCAGGTTCTCTTTTCACATCGTTTAATCCATAACTTTTTTATATGATACCTACCACCGACACCTTTGCTCTGAACATCCTAAGCCACATCCCGTCAGTCCATCCGTTTCGTTTTGATGTTTTTGACACTGTTTTTGTCTAAAGAATGGATGCGCCACCAGACGCATTTTTTCCGAAGAGTAAAAAATTAAATAGAGTAATTTATTAGCCAGGTTTAGTACCACAACAGCCCGAATTTAAATCCTTCTTATGTACAGAATTGGATGAAGGTTGTCCACGAACCTAACATAAGCCCTCAGATCTAAATACGTTACAGTAATATTGTATAACTGATATTCATGTTAAATTTTGTAAATGTACAATAACACTGCAAGGTTCGAAAAGTATGTATTTAAAGTTTGTCATTTTTAGATTAAGTTAGGTAATAGGTGCAATTTTATGTAGTTATACTTACATTATAGTGGTTATATAGACATAGACATAACAATTATTACTATCAAAACACACACAGAGATACATACAAAATAATAATAATCAAAAAGAAAAAAGAACGATAGATAACAGTTTTTTTATTTTCAAAGAACAAGGTATGTTTTACGTGTGTACCTAATGTGTGTGTGCTGTGATTGAGATTGGCCCTGGCTCAGCATTATGCTAAGAAGCAAAGTGTTCCACAGCGCTATTCATTCTGCCAGATACCACAGCAGCTAGGTATTTCCCTATTTTCGTGGCAGTTTCATAATCAATTTGTTTTAGATGGTGGTAATCGGCTACGATTGTATGTCTTTAGGGGAAATTCTTCATGAAATTATGCACGTATTAGGTTTCTCTCATGAACATACCCGGCCCGATAGAGACAGCTACATAACAATCTTGTGGGACAATATAAAAGCAGGTCAGGTATTTTATTAATATATTCATCAAATTTTTAATTTTTAATTCTGAAGTGATGGGGAACATCACTTCAGATGTTATTAAATACAAGAAAAAGAAGCCTAACGATTAAATCTCTGCGCTGTCATTTTTCTAAATGTATTTTTCTAAATATAAGATTTAATAACTAGTCTTGTTATTCATAATTATTACTTGTCAATGAATAAAACCAATGAATAAACAAAGGTAGAAAATAAGAATGAACAGTCAAGTCATACATACATGTCTGAAAGGATAATAAATGTATTTATGTAAATAAATAAAATAAATAACTGAACATCAGGAATGACAGCGAATACATATTATGTAATATCTACGGCTATAATATTTCTTAGTAAAACGTTCTTGAAATTAAACGAAAAGAGATGCTATAAGTTATGTAAAAAATTTACAAGTATATGTATAGTTCCCCTTTTATAGTTAATCCAAACTAGAACTCCTAATTTTTGGCTGTCTTTGAGTCTCTTTATGATGAAAAAATTAATAACAATATTTATACAAAATTATTATAGGATACAAGAAATATTTCTCAGCACGCCGAGTTGATCCGCTTAATCTGCCATATGATTACGCTAGCGTGCTTCATTATCCCCCTCGAGCGTTTTCTAAAAATGGGCAAATGACCATAATGGCGCAAGTAAGATACTATTATAAAAGATTAAAATCTTTATAGGCATATATATTTAATTAAATAATTAAATTTCGAATCGCAGGTGTCAAAATTGTCCCGCGGACAGTTTCACTAACGTTTGCTGATTTCAATACGTTACCTATATGTTATAATTGCCTTTTAAAATTTTAATAAGAACATCAGACTTCTTTTCTTCAGCAACCAACAAAGATTGGCCAACGTGAAGCTTTAAGCGAAATAGACATTTTAAAAGTATCAAAAGTATACAACGCCGAGTGCATGGAACGGAATAAGGAATATCTTTTGGAAACGTGTCCTAGCGTTATGAATAGAAGGAAAGATGAGCAAGCAGCTACTATTGATGAAATCAATGATTACTTTAGCGAAAGGATCTGGCCGTATGGTATAGTTAATTACAAGATACGGGATGATATGGAATTTAGTGAGTCATACTCATCTTTATGCATAAAATAAATATATTATAAGATTATTGATTAGAAAACAGTTAAATTTATAGGCTATATTATACTATTACAGTACAGTACAAAATATTTTTGTTATTCTCTCATTTACAGCAACTGAAGAAAAAGAAAACATTCAAGCTGTAATACGTCATATAGAAAAGGAAACATGCATTGAGTTTAGAAACCTAGACTCAAAAAGAGGTTCTTCAGAAAAAGAACTTTCAGATGAAGATAGAAAAAACAAACCAACCAAAGATGAAATAAACCCTCAACAATCAAACATAGATAATGTAACTTTTCACAATTCATCAGCTTACAATCATGGTAAAGCAAAGCTGACATATAGCATACCTAATTCCACTCCGGAAAGTCAAAGAGATACTGATAATGAAATTTCAAACGATAGTTGGGATAACCCTAAAATATCGAAAGGTACTTATAACTCAAAATTATATACTCTTTCTGAGTAAGTGAATTAGAATTACTACACTACCTTTTGCAAAAAAATTTCAGCAGCTACTCGATTAAAACGTAATATAATATTACCATTACGACGACATGCAGCGAATATATTAACCTTGGTTAGATCGTCCGAGCCTGGGTGCCAATGTCATCCCCCAGGAAGACCAAATGGACATAAAGTAAGTATTCAGGGGTTGATAATTGAATTAAACTTATGCTTGTATGTAACTTAGAAACAGTTGGGGAATATTTCCAACAAACAAGCATAACATTATTCTAGTTGTAAAATGAATAGAGATTTTAACAAAATACATATATCTAATCTAGCGTTCCCTGTGCTCTTCGATGATGTGAACAACTCGAATAATATTAAAATATACGATAAAACATAGGTGCTTCAGTAATGATATTCAATTGCAACATTGGTTTCAGGATCTTGTTATCAATAATGATTGCTTTAATTCGGTGAATGATCTTTTGCACGTGTTTGTACACGTGTTAGGTTTGGACCATCAACATAATATGCACGATCGTGATTTGTTTCTTAAAATCGTGTGGGATAATCTTACTCCAGGTTTCGAATATTATATACTATATACTATTAAAATACGTAACATTTCAATCGCATATAAGATGCGCTACATTTTGCTTACTCTGATTGCTATCTGATCTTCGACTTCTGAACCTATTCCAAAATTTATTTGGGCTTTTCAGAAATTAAATCTGAAATGTCACATAAGCTTCCGCCGGCCTCAGCAGCAGGGTTTGCCTACGACTACCAGAGCGTTATGCATTACCCGTGGTTACAAATAAAAGATGGTGTTACAAACATCATGTATCCAATATGGGTATGTATTTTGAAAATCTCAGTAATACGTTTTTAGTTATTATTTTTAATACAAATAGTTTATAATTCTCCTTTTTACGGAAGCAACGGGTTAGCTGTGTGACTATTTGCATATATAATACACTTAATATAATTTTTAGAATGATGGTTGGGCCATGGGTCACTGGCAAGGCTTAAGCTATATCGACGTTCGAAAATTAAACCTAATCTATAAAGAGCAGTGCGCATTGCGAAGTCAAAGTGTTTCTTCAAAACGACAATTTTAGATCATATTTCATTTGTTTTAATAGAACATCTAATAAACAAAAGAAGATTTTTATTTATTCCTCAAATATTTTATATGAAAATTCCTCAAATAGTTTATATGAAAAGGTTTATATGAAAAGGTATACTCATTGGATTTACCAAGTTCTTTTAAAAGAAAAGATTATCATTCCCTTTTTTATTGAGTATCTATCGCTTATTTTCTTTTCTTTTCATAACTTTCTTTTTTTTTCATCATAATTATTTGAATCTTCAACTGTTATTTCTTCCTTTGTATCTATTACTCTGTCATTTATAGTAGATGCTATGTCTGAATCGCTTTTTTTAGAATAATCATCACTGACTTCTGTTTCATAACTTTGACCGTCGTTTTGGGTACTTTTAACATTCACTTGATAATTCTTGTTTACAGATTTTTCATTGGTGGCTTTCTTATTAGGAGGACCATAATATCCAACTCCGTTTTCAAAGATTTGAACCATTGAATTTAAATTTACTGATCCCTTAAGTTTATCGTAGAATACATTTTTACATGAATCTATAACTTCACTTACTTTACGTTTGTTACATTCATGTTCGAACATCAATCTTAGTTTCATAGTGTCCAGTTGTGACAGATGATCAGACGGAGAGATGATTAGTCCAGATATCTTTAAATAACACAATTTATCAATTAGACAATATTTACCTAGCAGGTGTATTGTACCTAGTATAAGAGTAGGCCTGCTTTAAGAATGTTATATTGGGTCTTTTCCTGGATTATTGGAGATTTATATATGGATTGGCGCGCAAATCGAAATTCAAATAAACTTTATTCGAAAGCCGTATTAATAATTTCAAATTCAGACAATTGTCGAAAATGAGCTCGTACGTGAAAATGCCGCTGCGCAAACAACACGAAATATTTATTACATGTACGGGCCTTGCATTAGTTTAAACGGTCCATTATTTTGTTCAAACGTTTTAAATCTGGAAATTTTCAAAGTTGGAAGCATCCATGATGAACAAGCATAGTAAACGAGACATTTCTTACCAAAGGTATAATGGTTGCCTGTCCATTGCTACTGAATGCTCTATCATGAAAATGCATGACACTTGTTGGATCATACTCTGTCAAAACTTTTGAAGAATGTAATCCTTGTATTTGATAAAGGTGACGATATTCTATAAAATATACACAATTTACGATTATTAATAAAAAAAATACCCTACGAGTGTAAAGTAGTTTTTAGCAATCGTATCTCCATTTACTAGCACTGGCAACAGCACATTCCGCCTTTCAACAGCCCATACTTAGCGGCGCTGCTTATGGCAGTAACTAATATACATGTATTAAATCCCTCAACATCATCAGAAGTTTGTGTTCGAATTTTACCTGGTCTAATATTGTTCCAAAGCACTCGCATATAGCGATCACGATACGGGTGCGACACCTCGTCTTTCAATCCAATAGCGTGGAGTAAGGCATGAAGTATATCACTTTCCTTAAGACAATCGTATCCCAGGACTACAGTCTATGAAAATTAGTTGTTATAATTTACCTTCAAATTTATTAATCCCTAAAACCTACCAGATAAGGTGATTTTACTAATATCATATCTTGGTTAAAGTGTATATCTATTAAATGCTATGTTTTATTATTAATATTGTAATAAAATTTCGTAGGTTTCTCGTTGTATTAGATAGAAAACTGAGGATAAAAGGGCTTTGAATTTATTTCAGTTACAAAAAAAGAAAAGTCGATATCACAAACGGTGAAAGGACTTACTATTTCCTGACCATCCAATGTTAAAGTTTTATGAACGCATTCTCGTTTTTTCTGTGGGTTAGTTATGTGCAACCATGTGATATTAACGGGCTTCGTCACAACGGAGTTGAACTTGACGCAAGATGCACTTTGCACTGCATCCATTACTGAATGAACACGCTGAGCAATTATTTCGTCTGCAAATAAAGTTTGCTTATGTACGTTTAGAACAACAATAAATTTGGTTTTCCATATTTGTGCACCAATTGTTATAATATATAAAGTAAATAAAATTCTAATTTTAAATTTTAAAACAACAAGTAACTGTAGTATCATTTATTGAAGCCTGTTCAACAATCTACGTTATAGTGAACTAATATTTCTACTATATTCAGCCTAAGTTATAACAGTCATTTATTCGTAAAAAAATAAAACATATATACTAGTTATATCTGACTATGAATTAAAATGATGCTGTTGAAAATGTCAAGAGACTCACCGTAGCTCTTGGTATCGAAATAATATGTAATAACTCCAAATGGCCACAAGGCTCCTCCGTCCTGAATTTTAATTAAGTCTTGTGGATTTGAACCACTTAATAATTTTAAATCTAAAAATATATTTTTTATTATATAATAAGATAATTTTATACAATTTAATAATAGGATTGCTTAATTTTTTTTGGATTATTTTAGAAAACTTACTATTTTCAACTGGTACATACGGCTTTTGAACAAGCGCTAGAATAAGGACACGATTAACGTTAACAGAGTATTACCTTCCAATGTAATTTAGGCACCGGAAATTGTAATAGACTTACCATATTCTGCCAAAGGTTTTATATTTTTAGCAAATGCAAAAAACACATGGAAAAATAAAAATAAATATATTTTCATACTGAAATAAATGAAATACAATAAAAAAAGATATCAAAGTTTTTATTACATTGAATCAAATTCAAAAATAACATTCGAATTTATTATCAAAGCAGATTTAGAGGTAAAAAAGATTTAACGTTAAACGTTTGAAATAGCTCATAACCAACCATTTTTCGTCGCCCATGGACCAATACGCAATGAGAAAACCCTGTAAACATTCAAAACAACTTAAGATCACATTAATTCATTAAATTTACACTACTTTTAATATGAGAAGGTATCTTGAAATTATTTTATAATCTCCGTAGTTAACAATAATATATCCATCATAATAATGGGATGAATAGAGCGGGAATGGCCAGAAATAGAATGACCAGTCAGCACGTCGGTGGCCGGTGCTGGTACGCCACGCTCGTCAGTTGTGCCTACTGCCTGAGCTTGTTTACCGCGCTATGTTGATTCAAGCTTCTATCACAAATCTAAATCACAATCACAACTAACCTTGCAAAGCGATGGTTTTAAAACGAAAGACAATAAAATTATATGTATAGAGTATTTGTTTGTTGAAAAATTAAAAAAACTGGCTAAACTGTGATTCTCGACAGTAAGTATCAAACTTATTTTAAGATATCGTGTTATAACTAAAGTGACAATTTATTCATTGACTCCAATCGGGACATTGGTTTAATTTAGATCAAATAATAAGAGGTCAAAAAAAATAACACTTTTATTAGATACAGTTACTTCACTTAATAGTAAAATATAGGAACTCAAAATATTAAGTTAGTTTATCAGAACAACAAATTTGTTTTAATATAGCTGGTGACGATTTCAATATCATAAGAATGAAACTCTTTGCACGTTTAAAACAAGAACTGCTATTTATTTAGCTTAATAAACACTTAGCTTCGACTTTAGAAGGCGACTGTATCCTTACGCGATTTAAGTTTTGCAATAAAATAAAAAGGTATACTTTCTGTCATATCAATAACAATAGGTATGTTATTAATATGATCGAAAGTATAGTTTTTGCTTGTGACTAATCAAAGCCATAATTAGTACAGGTTTATTGTTTTACAAAAGCTTCAAACACAACTCTGTTTATCTCATCAAAAAACCGTCAATCTTCCACTCAATTCTACCTACTCAAGTATCTACTTAGAGTTTTGACGATAATAATACTTATATGTAATATACACTTTTAAACCGTCTTCGGTTTTAAGCTTGAACAGACTTAGTTAAATCGATTTGGGTGAAAACAAGTTCTAATTCATAGCCATTTCATTCAAAGTAGTTGATAAACAAACGCTCAAAACTGTTCTAAAGCGAAATCACAGTTACCCGTAGAGACCAATCAAATATCTCCACGGTCAGCATATAATTATTTGAACCAATAGTAATCGTTTGAGTCATACCAATAATATCTACATATCATGTCATACTTATAAAAATTTAACACGTATTGACCCAATATCGAAATATAACAATGTTTCTATACTAAAAAGGACCATTAAATGAACAAAACATCAAATTCTCGGATATTAAAATCAATATTTCCAATGGAATTGCCCTATAGTCGTTATTAGCAACCACCTTCAGAGCGCAGTTAAGAACTGTCAAACGTCATACTTGTCAATAAGATTAAAATTTAAATACATACATTGTTATTTGTTAGGGTACATTTCCTAGCGGCTAGCGGTCGATTTGATTAGATAGTTGTTTGGATTTATATAAATACACCGGTCAGTTTCAGAATATTAACAGTTAACATTAACCAAAGAATTTTCTGGTCGGACTTAAGTTAAACATGAGTTTTAACAGAAAAATTTCATTAGTGCTCTCAATATTTATTGCAATTCCAGCTGTTTACAAAGTGTCCGCATCTAGCGGTTCTATCGAATTGGATGAAATTTCGTTTGATAAAATAATAAATACATTCTCGGCATCTCTTGTAAAGTTTGATGTAGCATTTCCTTACGGCGATAAACATGATGCTTTTGTTGCGATAGCTAAAGAAGCAAAGGACGTTAAGGAACTAGTCATTGCAGAAGTCGGTGTTAAAGATTACGGCGAAAAAGAAAATTCAGAACTTGCCAATAAATATGGGGCCACAAAGGAAACTTTTCCAGTGGTGAAATTGTTTCTTAAAGGTCAAAATGAACCTATAACTTTTGACGATTCTCAAGGATTCACTACTGATCAGTTAAGGCGATTTGTTCGACAAAACACCGGCATCTACCTAAGCCTCCCTGGATGTGTGCGCGAACTTGACATGCTTGCTATTGAATTCATGAAAGCGAAAAAGGATGAGAGAAACAATATTTTAAAGAAAACTGAAGATGCTCTCAAAGTGCTTGACTCTGAGGTAATTTTTCAAAACTGTTTTTAGTTTTATTATATGGAATACTAATATATATAAATATAATGTTTACTACTACTACACTATAAGAACATAAATACTCTAATAAATAAGAAATAATAATACTTATTAGGTATCAAATATTATACTGAAAAGGACCTCCAAATTGTTCTATAAAAAAATTATATGGCTTATGTGTTATAGTTTAGTATAATATATGTATAAACACATTTTCATCTAATTAACACTTTAATTTACAGGGTAAAAATACTGGAAAAATATATAAAACTATAATGGAAAAAGTTCTTATCAAAGGTGACAATTTTGTTAAAACTGAAAATGATCGTGTAAAGAAAGTTATGAGTGGCAAGTTATCTGATGAAAAGAAACTGGATATGGCCCAGAGACTGAACATTCTTCAAACATTCCAACTTCATGAAATTCAATATAAGGATGAACTGTAGGCTATTATTATTAAGCTTACTTTTAATTACTTCAGTAAAATCTCTTCTACTAGCACGGTTTCTTATTACATCCTTAAATGAAAATTATTTGGCTACTTCTGGTATGTGTGATATTCCTTAATTTTAGAAGAATAAGATAATTATTTTAATTACACTGATAATTATGCATTTTCAAGTCTATAATTGTGTGTATGTATTTGTAATATCTCGTTCACATTTGACTGATGATGATACTGGTAATAGTATTTTATATATATTTAAAAAAATACAAAATGTGCAGAATAAAAGTGAAAAAAAGAAGAGGTTGTTTTATGTAATTTAATTGTCTTATTTATACAAATAATTTGAATATTTTATGTCATTGGCCATATAAAAGAACAGGAAAGACCTGATTACTTTTACTTACAATTTTTGGATTATGACAAAAACAATGCGCAAGTGAGCTACAGTACTTAAAAACATTAAATCATATCAGCTTGTATTAAATTTCCAATCCAATCATAATGGTATGTAGGTTACAACAATAGCCTTAATAAAAATAGTCCCTAGTGAATGTAATAATATAAAAATATTAAATCTAACTTTAATGCTACTTTAAAATGCATAATACCTAATAATAAAGAACATACCTTTTATGACTAAAAAATATAGCACTAAATATAATGGAAATTCAAAGTAAACTAAACAAGAGATTGTAGTCTGAAATTATTTAAATTTGCATTGTCCAACAGTCTCATACGCTGCAGAAGGTACAGAAATGAAGCGCAATGTAAAAAATACTACTAATAACTGCATTATGCATTTTTAATGCAATATTAGTCTACTTATATTTTTTAAATTTATATTTTGACTGTCCATGCTACAGGAATAAGATCTCTTAGACCACATTCATAAATGCTTGTTTTAGTCAGATTTTTCACTATCCACTTTCAGTTCTTTTAATTTCAGAACCACACCATCACTTTCTAGACTGTCTTTCTTTGAATCCTCATCACCTTTGTCGGTAGTTTTAGGTTCAGGAGTATCAGTGTCTTCACTTCTAGTGATACTACTCTCATCATCTGATGATAGATCTTGGGTATACAGAATACATTTTGTTCTTACAATTTCTTGGGCTTCGGCAAACTTTGCTTTCCATAATTCAGCATCTAATCATTAGAAATATTTCAACTATAAGTGTTTATATATTGAAAGTATACAATATGTTACTAGTAATAATAACAATTACAATTTTTTATAATTTACAAAAACTTACTCTGCACAGTGCCAAACTTTATAGCCAGCAATTCCTGTTTCATAGTTTCATCAGCAAAGTCCGCAAAAACAGACCAATTAAAAGCCTTGTCAGAACCACAGTGCACATTCATTCTTATATCAGGAGTTATAAAATGATTTGCACACACTTTTAGTGTCTTGTCTCGTCGCATTACAACTCTTACTGTATTGTTTAACTTGTGGCGAAGTAATTTTATGTCACCAGTACCGCGTTCCTTAAAGTAATATTATAAAATACATCACATTCACATCACTAAGTAGATAAATAAGTTAATTAAAATATTTAGAGGATAGACTTTTCGTTTCAATTAATCAGGAACCATATAGAAAAAATACTATAATAACCTTCCATTCATGATCGGCGGTGTCGTATCTGTAGAGCCTGGCGCGGATTTTTGCTAGCTCTTCTTCATCTTCTTCGTTAGTCTGAATATCCACTAGAGGCAACGATAGAACAGGTTCAAAGTGAGGGTCATGTTCTGGAGACTCTGCATCACCCTCGCTCTCACTATTGCGCCTCACACTTTCCTCGGTCTGCAAACATAACATTAGAACTAACCCAAGTTGAAACATATAATTAATAATGATGACAACTTACCGGTAAAGACATTGTATTTATGGAAATAAAATAGCCTGCTAAATAATTAAAAATAATGAAACTAAACGACTCACAATTACTATTGTTGGAAAATGCAAATTATAAGAAACAAACTGAGACAAACGTCCGTTGTCTAACTTTTAATATGCGTTGGCACAGATAATATTAACAATTAACTTCTGTTTAATGTTTTAAGGATAACCTGTGGCTTTACCGTTTCCCGTTACATTAATAACAAAAAAAAGATTTATTTATTTATTATTGCTGAAAATAAAGCAACTGACTCATTACTTATACTACATACAATAGTATTTTTTTATTATTTAGTTGTTGTAAACTTAGCAGTTATCTGAATCTTAATGACAGCATTCAAGTCAATGACAATGTCAATACTCTAACGTTAATAATCATTATTCATTAGTCAATGTAATAGCTAATAAATAAAACCATCAGGCCTGAATTAACTGAATAACTGGTAACAATAAACAAATAACATTGAAAAGTAAAGTTTCCAAATCAGTTGTTTGATTCCAGACTCTCGGTTATCCTTAATTGCTGGACAAGAAAGCGACAAAATCCAGGAATAATCTCTGAATAAGAGAATTATTTTTCTTAAAAAAGTTTTTACATTCTTTCATCCTGTCTTCCCAACATTCCTCCTTTAAAGCCTCAGGTATGTTAGAAAATTAATTTCACAGTATGTAATATCCTGAATAAATTTGAACATTCTCGCTGACCTAGATTGCATCTACTATAAACAATTTAATTCGCCTAGCACCGACCTATTTCCCAGTTTATTTTCGTTCTTAAAACAGTAATTTCATTGCTCTGAGTGCGATATTTAGATAATTTACAATATGTATTTATTTCAGTTATATATATTATAACAATTGTAATTGTTTTTTAAATATGCATATTTACAGATAAGTCTGCCAGGATGCACAATATAGCGAAAATGATAACAGAACAACTTCGCAACCCCAATGAGCTAGATATAAGTTTGAGAATGGAGTTTGGTCCTTTTGAAACTATTCACAAATGGAAAAGAATGTCTGAGTGCTATGAATTTGTTGGAGCTAGGTAAAGGCAACTTACCATTATATTATATTAAATGTATTGATTTTGAAATGTGTGTATTTCTTGTGCAAAAAAGTGTACAGATAAAAAAGTATATAAATATATTTTCTATATAGATGTAATATACAGACAATTTTTTAGACGAAGTAAACACACAGCAGTTGCATATAAAGATGCAATATATGTATTTGGAGGTGATAATGGAAAGTCTATGCTTAACGATCTAATTAGGTTTGACATAAGAGAGAAATCATGGACTAAAACTGGATGTATGGGTACTCCACCAGCACCAAGATATCATCATTCTGCAGTGGTAATTACTTTTTTCTAAAGCAGTCATTACAGGTAACCAAATAAATATAATTTATTCTTATAAATCGTCATTGCAGGTACATCGATCATCCATGTTTGTATTTGGGGGATACACTGGAGATATCCTAGCTAACTCCAATCTCACAAACAAAAATGATCTATTTGAATATAAGTTCCCAAATGCACAATGGGTGCAATGGAAATTTACTGGACAGTAAGTAAACATGAAAAACCTAATATAATTGTTTATATTAATATTGTCCTTGTGGACACAAAACTAATCAAGCAATATATATAGAAGTCAATACATACTTCCAAGAATTACACTTATTGCAGTTATACTTTTGGCATGTTAGGGAAAAATGATGAGAGAACACCCTTGAGAAAAACCCTGAGAAAACTCAGTGTTTCTGAGATAACATGCACATATGGACCAAAGTAGATAACATTAAGATAGACAGTTAGAAATAGAAATACAATAATATTTCTCATTAGTTTTTGGGTTTTTTTTATTTCATCTCATTTATTTACTTATTTTCCTTACATTATATATGTATATATTTTATAACTTAATACAATAGAAAACAACTAAAACATAATATAAACAAAAGAAATAAAAACCTAAAACCTAAACGTTATTTTAACTTCTTGATCAGACACACACATATTTACGCTGCTGACCCTCCCAAACTTGTTTCATTAATATTTGTGGTATATGATTTTAAAATTCATGATAGAAAATAGCAAACATATAATAATTTTCAAACTCATATTCTCAGAGAACCAGTACCGCGCTCAGCCCATGGTGCTGCTGTGTATGATGATAAACTCTGGATATTTGCGGGATATGATGGCAACGCTCGCCTTAACGATATGTGGACTTGCAATTTAGTGGTAGATAGTAATAAACTACCTTATATTTATAAATATTATATAAAACATTTCATTTGTGTCTAATATTCTGCTGCTTATTTTGAGACAATGGGTGTTGTCTGAAGAGTTTAAATATAAGTGTTTATTGAAAATAGCGAAGTAAAATAATGATTGAAATAATTTCAGGGTGAAAACCATCAATGGGAAAAAATTGAACAAAAAGGAGAATGTCCCCCGACTTGTTGTAATTTCCCTGTAGCGGTCGCTCGTAACAAAATGTTTGTATTCAGTGGGCAGAGTGGAGCCAAGATAACAAATGCGCTTTTCCAATTTGACTTTGAAACACATACGTAAGTATTTAATCCGCCGATTGATCATTTTGATCCTGGCATGGTCTTATCTGTAAGCTATTTAGGAGTATACAAACTTAGTGTAACTTTATTAATTAAAAGTTTTCTTTTAAAGGACTCAAGTCAAGACATAGTAAATCCAAAAAATGTTTAAAGATAAGGAAGTAATACTTAGCTTTAAAAGTCGACTTTAAATATTTAACTCAGTTTCCTCCACAATCTCATAACCAACACACAGTCACAGATTTCTTGCATTATCAATTTGAAAATCAAAAACATTATTTACTGCTTTCTTTACTGAGGGATTTCTGCACAGAGTGCGGTACTCGCTATATAGCCATAACTACCTAACCCCGCCCACCCATCACGTCTTTATTGGGAAAACTTGAGAACCAAAAGATCCCGTGACTAGCTGATACAGCAACCCTCCTATTAAATTGTGAACATTTACAGCAGGGTTGCAATGCCTTTCACCCAACGTGTGATCCACAGGAATATTCGTTTGCACACAACAGCTTATTTGTGTCCCGTTTATCTTTTATATTCCGCTGCCTATAGCACACATTGCTACGGGTGACATTGCATAAGTAAGACGCCCTTGTGTGCCCTAATTCAATACATTTGTAGCGGCCCTGAGGCGCGCTTTTCAAAGCAAAATCCTTTAAGTCTCAACATAAATAAATCGTTGTGTCGAAGACGCAATTGTCATTTACCATATTAAAACTTTTTTTTTTTGGAGTTTATGGCCTGGTATCTAGACCTATTAAAATTTTTTTTTTTTTTTGGAGTTTATGGCCTGGTATCTAGACCTATTAAAACATTTTGTTTAGATGGAGCCGTGTGTGTACCGAACATCTCCTACGTAGTGCGGGACCTGCGCCGGCGCGACGCTACGGACATGTGATGGTACACCACGCAAGACACCTTTACGTGTTTGGTGGTGCCGCTGATAGCACCCTGCCATCAGATTTGCATTGCTATGACTTGGATACTCAGATGTGGTAAAGTTTTAAACGATATTTAAAAAGCTTTAAATTATTTTTAAGTGATTATATGAAAGCTCTAAATAAATTTATGTACGAATGACGCGACATTTTTTGTATATTTACATCTCGCGAATTTGTACTCGTATAACTCTGAATATGTTGGTACTGAATTTAATAGAATACTTTTTATAAATGCATCAATGTATGTATGTCTAGGTCAGTTTTACAAGTGGCTGCAGACTCACAAGTACCGTCTGGTCGTCTATTCCACGCAGGCGCGGTTGTAGGCGACGCCATGTACGTCTTTGGTGGCACTGTGGACAATAATGTGCGAAGTGGTGACCTCTATCGCTTCCAGGTAAATCGTTTTCAAGTGATTTCAACAATTTCAGGGATATTACAGATTTAGTTGTTTAAAAGACTGAGCGTGTCTATGTACATGATTTCAGCAGTAAAAGACTCCTACTTTTTTGACTCTGAAACGCGAAATTACATTTGCATGTTTAGACAAATGCGTTACAGTTATTCATTCCTAAGCCTATATAATACGAACAAAAATGTCAAGCCCCTAAATCCCATCGGGTTATTATATAATTAAGTGGTGGAGCGTCTCAAGAAGAACGCTGACATTATATAGCTGATAACCTTGGGTCTCACTTAAAAATCATATATATATAAGATCATGTCCTTCATATCTATTTGAAGGAGTAAATCTTGAAAGCATGTTGCGTATGATTTTAGGTTAAATTTATCTCTATGGCCCGTATTCCATAACGTAAATCAAACTTAATTCAAAAATGTCGCCTGAATAAAGTTTTTTACATTTTCAACAGCGATTATAACGAGATTGTCACTGTGTTATGAATTGGGAGATATAGGCCTAAGACTTCCTCTTTCTAACCATAATACAAGCCTCGCCTCCATTTATTTTACTTTAAACAATATATATATATATTACTTAATATTATGTGGTATAATTTTAAAAGAAAAAATATTTCAGTTATCAAACTACCCTCGATGCACCTTACACGATGATTTCGGCCGCATTCTTAAGTCGCAACAGTTTTGTGACGTCACTCTGCTAGTAGGCGCCGAAGAGACGCCCGTGCTCGCTCATCAGGCGATGTTAGCTGCGCGCTCGCAGTATCTACGCACTAAGATTAAGTTGGTAATTTTGATTATGCTTTTTTACTAACGAATTTAAATATTAATCATTGCTTTTTTAAATTAACATATATGTTTATTAGTATAAGCGTATTTATTTTATTAAACAAAAATAATGTTAACATACAAAATAATATGTTTTTCAACAATACCATGTTCCTGCGGTCAATCCACATTAATTTGAGGTTGCTTAAAGATTGAGATACTGCTATTTAGCCTTTCTCGTTGATTACTAGTGAGAGTAGGTACATACCTCGATACATTCACTGAGTACCCTGAGTACAGAATTCCATATATTCTTGACTCGAACTTAAAAACCGGACAATTGTCTGTCCGAATAAGAAAACAAACAGTAAAAGAACAGTGAAAGAGGATAAACAAATACTTTGCCTGTTTCACAGTAAACAGTGATTATGGACGTAATTAAATAAGTCACATTGAAAAAAATGTAAACATTACAAATGCGTCTTAGCGCAACTCAAATACAGAAATCAAAGGAATCAAACGAATTGTGTCAAAAAATTATGGAGCACCCTGAACATAATTTATTAAAAAAATCTATTTTGCCATCATTCATTTTAATTTTTTGGCTTTATTAAAATTTTTGGTATATTCAAAAAGTAAAATGAAATTTAACTAACTGTAGGCTCAAAAGCGTAAGTTATTATGTACTTGCTAATACTTAATTTATTTTAGTAAACACTAATTGGCAATTGCCAGGGAATCTCGTGAAGAACTTTTAAGACGTATAGAAGCAGGTGAAGAGGATCCAACCGAGCAGTTCTCATACAAGTCACAACCACAGCTCGTCGTCCGACTGCCAGAAGCGACACCGGAAGCGTTCCGAATGATCCTCAACTATATTTATACGGACAAGATTGATCCTACTGAGAAAGGTAAATACGGGCTATTTTTAACTGACTTAATTTTCTTTATTTGTGTGTGTTCACGCCATCTAATAGTACTCTCTGGTGATATTTTCTGTCCTTACCGCACCCATTCCCTAAACAACACTCTGTCTCTCTTCCTATATTCAAGTGTAGGGGACCACTCTTTATGTTTCCGCGCTGCTGAGAAGACTTTCAACCGTCGACATGAGGTCTCGCTTCTTGTTGCTTTTACGCTTATGCTTTTATTTGTGATCCTCTCCCACGGAGAAGTAAAAGGACGGAGGACTAACGAGTGATGTTTTTCCGCCGCATTCAACTGACCTTTCGGGCTACATTTCTTTGTCTTTGCCGCTGGTAAATTAAGAAACCAACTACAATATAACTATAAATTCATCATTACAACTTACGTTTATCAATTAAAAATGACATATTTCAGTTTTTAATCTTAGTTAAAACCAATTCTGCTAATGTCTGCTGACCGTTATTACACTCCAAAGAGCAATTCGTGTTCGTAATTTAATTCCAAAGGTCCGGTTTCTTGAACAGATAACTATTGAACAGGTGTATTTAGTATAGCCAAATTTCCTAAGTATTTTGTTAAACATTTAATTAAAATGAAGTAAAGTTTTAATATACGTTTTATACGTCACCTATCGTTTAATCGAAAATTAAGAATGCATTCGTGCAATCGGTATCGCGACTAAGATTGCAATTGTGCGCGCTCATGATTTAAATTTTTCACCCCCAGTATTTTTCAACCTGTGTATTTTCATCGTAGCATATATACAATTTAAGAAAAAGAGACAAAAATTACTAAAGTAAAACTGTGCAATACCACAGATTTCGTTTTTATAAATACGGAGCGGGGGATGCGAATATCATTTAATTGAAATCGGTTTTTTGAAACAATTTTTTTCATATAGACGAAGACCCAGCTTCCCCAGCCACAATGCTATTAGTTATGGAAGTGCTAAGACTTGCGTTGCGTCTCAAGATCCCACGTCTACGAGGCCTCTGCGCAAGATATCTACGAGCTAATCTGTGCTATGGTAACGTGCTTCAAGCGCTACATGCAGCGCATCAAGCGAATCTAGCCTGTATTAAGGAATACTGCTTGAGGTGAATCTAATATTACAATTATTTAAAGCGGCTTCTTCTTGTATATTGTAGAGGTCAGTTGACAATTAAATGTATCAATAAGTTCACCAGTCAAGTATCGATACTCGGCAAATATCCCGATCATCGGGTCGGTCACGTTGGATCGTGTGACGTCATTTGACATATGTCAAAGTCAATACTGACTCTTTTTTTATTATTGCACTAAAATGATGAAAACTTTTTGGTACTGATCATGATGTATATATTAAATATATATTATACAATAATGATGTCAAATTTAACTATATGAAGCCATATATCTTTGGGTCAAGTATGTAATTCTGAGTTCAGACCCAACGCTAAGTATGAATCATGACATCAGGGTTGACTTGGTTCCAAAACACTTATCACCTCGTCTTTATTATGATAATTAGGTTCGTTGTAAAAGACTACAATTTCACGCCGATCGTGATGTCTGCGGAGTTCGAGCAGATGGAACAGCAGTTAATGGTGGAGGTGATTAGGAGAAGGCAGCAGCCTCCGCCCAAGATACCCACCGCTGCTCAACATGACTCCGAGGAAGAGATTATTGGTAAGGGAGAAATACATTTATTTAGTTACCATATTTTATATAGTTTGCATACTAAGTATGTTCTCAGGGTGTATAATAAGATATTTAAATTTGAAAGAAAAATAAGATCATAAAATAGTAAAATTAATTAATTTTAATACAGTAAGCGTCAAGTTGTTGACACTTAACGTCTGGACAGATTAAATAAATAAAAATTGTGTTTAACAGTGTTTTAGAATTCTTTGTTTAGATTATATGTAATTTTGTTTTAAGATCGTGTGTACTTGTACGTGACGGGTGCGCTCTAATCATCCGCTAAATCATTAAATAGCGATGCAGTTTTTGAATCTATCGATGTCTTTACTCTCTTGATACGAAATTTATTTTTGTAAGTAGCTATTGAACGCTACATGATGTCATGACTCACGACATGAAGTAAGAATTACATACCAAAGTCACCGGCACTCTAGCCAGTGTCACTGCAGGACAGTCAATGGAAAATCGCTTATACTCATTAAACCTTGTTTTTATTAAAATTAATTAATTATATGTTACAATAACACCTTTTGTGTAACAGGTACAAATCTGGAACAAGACATGTGCGTGTTCGTCACTTCCGGCGGTGCGGAACTCGCCGACGTACGTTTACGAGTGGGCTTTTCATTGAGGCCCGCCCATCGCTCCATACTTGCGGCCAGAGCGGCGTATTTTGAAGCTATGTTCAGATCTTTCTCGCCACAGGATAATATCGTCAATGTAAGTTTGCAAATACAAGTGTTTAAAATAATGATAAAGTAAACTTTTTTTATAAAGTGAAAAGGTCAACTACGAGTTGTACAATCGTTATCGTCAGAATTATGTTTTATTTATTTATACTGCTTTATACTTTTTTATGCGGGCTGCCTTACCTCTAATATATTCGTAAATTAGGTGCATGCCATTGCCATGATTCTTTTGTTTTATTATTATGACGTTGTGTCAAAATAACGAGACGTAACAATTTTTCTATCACCGTACGAGCAAGTGGTAAATCTATTGATTCGAACCTTAATTACAGGAATAACACGCTTTAACCTCTAAGCTAACACACATTTTTGTAATTAACAAGTTTATTATTGTAGATTCAAATTTGCGACACGATTCCTTCCGAAGAAGCATTTGATTCTCTTCTGCGGTACATGTACTATGGTGACACAAACATGCCTACTGAAGATTCGTTATATCTCTTCCAAGCTCCGATTTACTATGGTAATATTTCCTTCTTATTATTTTTAAATTAATAATAAATTTAATTACTTTATACACTAAAGAGTTCACAGTGACAAAACTAGCTAACTATGAGGGTAGATGGTAACTAGGTAACTATGGCGGTATCACTTAACATCAGATGAGCCTCCTGCCCGTTTGCCTCCTGTTCTATAAAAAAAAAAACAAAAACAAAACTAGACTGTGAAGTAGCGAATGAATATTTTTTATTTGCACATGTACATTGTTGTCTTAAGCCATTTTATATACTATTGCTAAAATTTATTTAAATATGATTATTCACTGATTTTTTTTAATATGATTTTTATCTATTTTACAATTTATATTTAACTTATTTTTTTTAATAAAAGGTTTTACAAACAATCGCCTACAAGTATTCTGCAAACACAATCTCCAAAGCAACGTATCTCCAGATAATGTTGTAGCCATACTCCAGGCTGCAGATCGAATGCGAGCAGCGGACATCAAGGAGTATGCCCTGAAGATGATTGTGCATCACTTTGAACAGGTATTTTTTATTAGTATTATAATTTACTATAATTTATATTAATGCCTTTTTTACTAGCTGGGGACCAATTTTCCCCTGCCAAACTAAAGTACTTGTCCAAGATGGGGTAATATATACCACAACTCAATTACCAGTTTTCTGTCCCTAAGTTGGACTATACCGGTTGGAACACACAACTAAGTAGCTTTTAATCGGCAGCTCATGTCTGAGCGTTGTGGTCACCAACGAAGCATCTAGATCGAACTATCTCCTTCCATAGGTTTCTGTCCAGCGCTTCCCTTATGACACTGTATAGTTTTGAAGACGTTAAGTCTTTCACTTGATCAATCCATCTGGTTGGTGAACGGCCACGTGATCTTTCGCCTTCTGTTTTACCAACCACGATCAGTTTCTCCAAGTTCTCATCGCCTTTGAGCTTTGTAACTACCTAGGTACGGAAATGTTATTCAATCCAACAATACGTGTCGAACTAATAACCTCCCCTTTTTGAGGTTGTTTAAAATATTAATGTCATATTATTACTAAATTATGTATTCATTTTTTCTCAGGTCGCCCATCAAGACTCTATAAGGACTCTAGCTCAGCCGTTACTAGTTGATATCATTTGTGCCCTCGCGGAAGAACCCCGCCATGACACACCCCTGCCTTTGCACCCAAGATCTCTGCCATCATCTTCATCTGGTGACACACTGGCTGATGAGGACTATATCAGATATCGAACCAACAGGTTATATACGATTATTAGATATGAGCAATTATTTGTAAACTGAAAGTAGTAAATCATTAAATTGGAAAAAATTGTTCTTCTAAGGCCTTAATATCGGTAACAGGCAAACTTCTGTCTTCTTGGGTACAAATTGGTCTAGATTTAGTGTACCCCAGGCCGAGATTCCACGTAGCAGAGTTTCGACTTAGACAGAAGTTTGTTTCGGTACTCACCAACTACCCTTTATAATTTTCTATTCTGATAAGCAACACCAGTGTAACTATTATACTCAT
The DNA here is from genome assembly GCF_905147795.1 of Pieris rapae. Classification (NCBI taxonomy): domain Eukaryota; kingdom Metazoa; phylum Arthropoda; class Insecta; order Lepidoptera; family Pieridae; genus Pieris; species Pieris rapae. The sequence continues at coordinate 6,441,969 of NC_059511.1, read as the reverse complement.
TTTTACCTATTATAGATGCATTATTTTTTTAAAGTGTTCTTTAACATTCCAGGTCTTAACAGATAAAGGAGAAGATTGAAATAAAAAGACCTACAAACATGCCATTATCTTGTAAGATGCAAAACAAATGGTCTTTAGTGCGAATGGAGATTTTTAATGATACTTACAAGCATATATTATTTAAATATTTTTTGAAAATATTGAAAGCACTTCTGTCATACTTTTGTAGATGTATATAAGTTGTTATTACAGTTTTTGTTAATAGATGGAGGAATAATTACTCTTAAAAATTGTTTTCAAATATAACACAAATCAATGTTTACTTTAAATTAGTAAAAAAACTGTTTTAATAACTTACAAATCATTAATAATTAAGGTAACATAAACATTGTAATTAAAGCCACAGACTAGTCATTGATAAAATAATTTAAATGTTTATGGACTGAAAAGGTATTTCGAAATTTAGATATATTTATTTTAGAGCCCTTGGAGATTATTAGTTAAATAAATATTATTAAGATCAGAAGAAGTGATGTTATAAATAAGAAAAATAATATTTAATGATTATATCAATATAGATAAAATACTAGAACCTGGTTTAGATTCACCATGATCAGCTCAGCATATAGGTCAGTGTAGTGTTCTAAGTGTGAAGGGTTACCCATTTTAATTCCTTCCTTCCTTGTTCAACAACACTGATGGTGTTTGTGTGGCTCAAAACTAGTCACTAGAATGCGCACTGTATGTTGGGACATAATGGTGGTTTTCAGCATTGACGCCTATGCAGTATTTTAGAGTAATGCATTATTTAGAGAAAGGTTATCAGGGACAATAATACACATCTATACCATGTGTCTCTTAAACCCATCTTGGATCTAGTACCTTATATAAATAAAAAAATATTTCAGAATAAGATGACTTTATTCAAATAACTAATAAATTATTACATGACTGTGTTGAATTTATTTCACCTATTCCTCATATTTGTGCTTGATGTCTTTCCATAATTTCTGAAAAATTAAAAATCTCATTAATTGGATGCACTTATAGTAAAGGAATCAATATACGGTAAAATCCTAGTAACCTAATTACATTGAAGTAAATTTTTCCCTTAAAATGAATCATAATGCAGAAGTATATTTATAACTCCAATTAGGGTAAGGGACAAATATATTGATAATTACTTGTGGCAGATTATAAGCATACTGCCTTCAATTCAAACAATTATTTCATATTATTAAAATCCTGATGGTATGTTGTTTAAAATTATATGTTTGAGTTAAAATAATAAATCTGTCATGATCAAGTAGTTATTTCAAGTTAATGTATGGAAATAAAGAAAATTCTATGAATCCAAAAACCAGTGAGGCTTTTACCGTCTTAGGAGATGATAATCTGGATAAACTTTAGCCTTAGAGCAAATAGATATATTTTCAACACCAACTATTGTTTAAATTACATAACGATTGACTTACTCCCTTATTGATGCTCTCAAATATAGAAACGGAGGCGATTTCAAAAGTCCTTTCGAAGAAGAACGAACCACCCACGACGACTAATGCAAATGTTGAAGTTCTCTTGAAAACCGCACGGTTAATAGTCGCCCACAAAGACATTTTGGCCTTCCCTGTTTTCTTTCAACTCCTCAAAGCAGAACTGAGAATCTAGTTTTAAAATTTAAATGTGATTTTCTAAGTTTTTGACATCGCACTGACTAGTGACTAGAAAAATTATTATGAATGTCATTGTCATCAAGTTATTATTATTTTTGGATACAGATTTACAATCTTTTTGTGATTGTTACAGAATTGTAATCTATACTTCCAACCTGTGGGCAGAAATTTACAAATAGAAAAGCATTAGATTTGCGTGTCTGTTCATATGAAAATTGTCAAGGTCAAGTATACAATTTTCATATTATCGAGTTTTACCACACTACAGGAAAAATCTCTGCTACCATTATAATATGCTGTTTTATTTTAAAATATGTCTGTGTGATAAATATATAAATCTGTGCCTATTCATAGGGGGATTATTCGGTATAAAGAAATCGCAGAACCTGCTAGTACACATTTTAAATTAAAAAAAATAGAGTTATTTAGTCATTTATTTATGATTAAAAGTCCCACGCTTAGCCACTGGCTGAAACGGCTGCAATTATTTATTTTTGTTTATATTATCATTAGAATATTAAATTGTGTAATAACCACCATCTTTGAGTTGGTTTAGGATAATATAATAACCATTTTTTATATGTTAGGAAAATATATAAACAGGATTTAAGGCAGGGGAAAATTTGTATTAAAAATAAAAGATAATAAATTATCTAGTAAAAAAGAATAAAACACATGAGATTATTATGAGCAAAATATATCATCTATTTTCAATTTATGATGCTGGTATCAACAATAATTCTTATAAATATGAGTACCATAATAAATTAAAAAAGTGCTCTTTAAAATGTTTAGACCGGTCCCATTGTTTCCTTTTTGTAAATATAATTGTAATAAAAACAAGCACATACAAAAGAGTATTTAATTAAATAATAAAATGCATTTACATAAGTGCCAAACATTAGCCAACAGTACAATTGTACGGAATGAAAAAGGCAAATAATACAGAGATAAAATTAGTAAAATAGTTCAAGATTTTGGCAAATGATAACCTAAATAATTGGTATGAGTTACATTTTTGCACCTTAATTAAAATTTTAAACTAAGCAGTAAGGGGGCGTCCATAAATTACGTGAGGTGTTTTTTTTAATTTTCTGAGATGATTAGATGAGATTTGACTCGACCCCCTCCCCCCCCTTAAACACCTCACGTAATTTATGGACGCCCCCTAATTCATTCCAAATAATAAAAATACAACAATAGACTAAAATAATAATTATGGAATTTTGTTTGACAGTCCATGTAATCATTAAATTCTATACTTTGCCAATTGCAAATAAAAAAATATAAATATGATCTTGTTTTATAACACTGGATTCAGAGTATGAACTTGTGATTTTGTTAGATATTACTATGTTAGGTCCCTGGTAAAATGGGTGTTCAAAATGAAACTTACATTACTTGTTTTAATATAATACTTTAACAGAACATTTTAAATACTTCTATTGGTCTAATTCTCTCTATGTGATGACACTAATAGCCTGAATACAAATTGGAATAATATTAAAGTAATTTTAAAATTAATTAATGGTAAGTATACATTTATACAATTTTCACATGACACTTCATCATACAATTTTGAAAATGGGAATACATTCATATACTAACTAAACTTTCCTTATCTTAATGTAATATTTGGAGTCAAAGATTCCATAACATGCCCTAATCCATGAGTGTGCAACCCAGCACTACCATTATTGTTTAAGAGACACAGGATAATAAAGCATGTTTGGCTGGAATAACTTAATTCAGAGATCGACATAATATAAAAGGATTAATACACTTAATGCCCCCTACAAAAAATGTTTAAAAATTGTATCAAGTCCCTTGAGTAACCTGGAACAAATTTGCGGTTGTTTTGGAAAAATAACCGATCCCTAGATATGTACTTTATGTATTTAAAGGATTACAATAAAAATTGGTATAAAACATTATTTGTATAGTCCACTTCCAATAAAAGATTGAAATGTTTTTTAGACTAAACAAATATTTTGTCTTATAATATGTTAGCATTAATGCCATTCTGTATAGTTGTAGGGGGTATGATTGAAAATAAAACCTTTAAGGCATCATTTGTATTAAAACTACATGGCCAAGGTACCTGTCTTGGTAGGGTTGTGCAACATCTCATTTTGAGCATAATATAGCGACATCCCTGGCTAAATGTCAACTTCTGTTACTGACAACATTTCTTTCTACCTTTGCTATGATTCTTTCTAATATTTACTACATCATTTGGTGATACATTTTGCCTCTCTTTCATTTCCAATTTTGATCTGAGTACCTGAAATGAAGATGATGATGATGTTAGAAAATATTGTTGAACGGAAATTTACAAAATATTTTCACACATAATATCAATGTTAAAGCCTTGATGGTAGTATTCATAAGTAGTTTAATCAAAAAACAATAAGAAAGATACAACTTAAACCTAATTAGATCTTTATGTATTATTATATATTATACATTTCTTTAATCATATTATGAATATAGGTTTTATATTTTCAAATTCATTAAACCCTTAAGACACAAATCAGTCACAATAATCATTAATTAATTACCAGTAATTAGGTTGAAATATATATATTAAATAGGTAAATAGAGTATAATTTCTTCAAACACCATAAGCATACATCATAATGAGTTTAAATATCATTAGCTAGCTTTCTATAAAGACCATTATTGCTTGTACAAAAAAAAAGATTAACTTTTATATTTGCAACACAACAGTACCATGAAATGGTGAATTTGGCATAATAGAACCTATCAGAATAGTATTTTTATATTATAAAGTTTCCCGAATATTCTGTAGTATATTAGTTTTAAGTGTAAATATGCATACCATTTTTGTGATTGTCAAAAACATTTCTTCCACATTTATGTTTTCCTTTGCACTAGTCTCAAATAATGGTATATTCATTTGATTTGCAAACCTTTGGGCATCTTCTGTAACTACAACTTTTCTTGATGGACAATCATTCTTGTTGCCAACTGTAAAAACATTACACATATGTTAATTTTATAGAACTCAAATTTAGTTATTTATACATAGAATATTATTTGGTCACTAACTCTGCTAGACAGCTCACAAGTTGATTCATGCTACACATAACATCTAAATAAATATTATCATATATATTGATAGATGTACGAAGAAATAAAATTAATAAATTCTTACCAAGAACTTTATTAACGACATCGCAATTTTGTTCGATCTCATGAAGCCATCTCTTTACATTGGCAAAGGACTCTCCATTAGTAACATCATAAACAACAATGACACCATGAGTCCCTCTGTAGTATGTGCTTGTTATTGTCCTGAATCTTTCTTGGCCTGCAGTATCCCAAATTTGTAGTTTCACACGTTCACCATTTATTTCTAAAGTTCTTATTTTAAAGTCAACACCAATAGTTGTAATATAACTGCCAGAGAACGTATTGTCAGCGAAACGCAGGAGGAGGCAGCTCTTACCCACACCTAAAATAAAGGACAATTATTATTCCAGTTACTTCCTCGGAAAGTATTTACAAACTCGTATCACTGGCATAGGCCTCGCCCACTCACCACTGTCACCGATAATGAGCAATTTGAAGAGATGATCAAACTCGCGAGCCATGTTAAAACTGTAGCGTAGCAAGTTTTTATTCGGTCATGTGTTTTTTGATAACTTTAATAATAGAATAATATCTGTTCTTTGTGAAATATTTATAAAACGCATGCCGTAAAACGTTACGTTTGCATTACTTTACAAATTGTCCGCCATTATACTATACGAGAGGTGAGAACTGAGAAGTAGTCAGATTTCAACTGACAATTATTTGACACTTCACACTTTTCTTCACAGAATAGATAACTTTATTCTACATCTGTCACACTGGCAGGAACCACAGATTTATAGATAATAAATATATATATTATTAAATTAAAAATTGCTTTAAATTTACACCTAAGTTTCTTACCAATATCACAAAAACACAGGGAAAAAACATAGGGAAATTACCTGAGTTTTGGTCCACTCTAGATGGTAACAACACTCAATTTAGGAATGTAAAAAGTGAAACATACGAAAAACATATTTGATACAAAATTCCCCTTCGTCTTTTATTTAGTCTAAACCAATTCGTCTTTGTCTAAACCAATTTGTAAAGGAATTTATGAAGTAACTCGAAATTTTTTATCAAGTGAACATCTTATTCGAATTGGGCTTTGACTGTCATTATTCGAATCAAATGTCATTTAGTCATTTAACTTCTAAGTCCCATCTCTATCAGAAAGTATTGTCCACTGAATCGTGAATACTGATAATTTTATTTAAACGAGGTGTGGTGTCGTCAAAGTTATTAATTATATAAACAATGTCGGCCACATTAAAACCGTATTTAACGGCAGTTCGTCACACGCTTACATCGGCTATGTGTTTGGATCATTTTTCATCACAAGTCGTAGAAAGGTACAATAAACCCGAAGTTGAAGTGGGTACAAGTAAAGAATTGTTACTGAACCCAGTAATTATTTCTCGAAATGCCAATGAAAAAGTGCTTATTGAGTCATCAATAAATTCTATTAGAATCAGTATAATGATCAAGCAAGCAGATGAAATAGAAAAGATACTATGTAAAAAGTTTATGCGTTTTATGATGATGAGAGCGGAAAACTTTATCGTGTTACGGCGGAAACCGGTGGACGGATATCATATCAGCTTCCTTATAACAAATTTCCACACTGAACAAATGTATAAACATAAATTGGTAGATTTTGTAATATATTTTATGGAAGAAATTGATAAAGAGATAAGTGAAATGAAACTTGCTGTAAACGCCCGTGCCCGAATTTGTTCTGAAGAATTTTTGAAGCGATTCTAAGTTACAAATTTTCATATATAGACTGGAGGTTATAATACTGCGAATCTTTCAAGTATTAAATTAAGTTGTTTGATGGCAATAAGAGTATTCTAATAAAATGTTTACTCTCATGTAGGTTAAAATAAAAATATATTATTGTTTATTTTAATTGTTGACCTGGGTGAGTTACTATTAATTTTAGGTATAGTCAAACTTAAAGACAAAAACATTCAAAAAAGAGATAAAAAAATGTCTTCAAACTTATTTTGCAGTATTAAAACCATGTTTATCATAAAGCATTTTTATTTTTAAAAATTAAGCAATATTGTAAGATTTAAATAATATTAAAACTTATCTCATACTTTTGTCTTTTTACTTTATGGTATGGTAGTAAGTTAATAAAACATAAATAGACTTGTATAATTTTACTCATTTAAAGTTTTGTCATGCACACAAATTATTTATGACCTAAAAAATCTTCTGAACCCCTTGATAAGAAAATTTTAATTTTTAGATTTAGCTGTTCTTAATGTAAAGCCTTCTCCTTTAAATGCTTGGAATGGTTCTGCGGGCGCTTCTTCCTTTGAATTTGATGGTCGTGAATTTCGTATGAATTTTAAAGTTCCAATCACATAGTCATAATCTGGTATACCACGTACAAATGGCTGTAACAATAGATTTTTTTTACAAGTTGAATAAAATAATGGAATGCTTACTTCAGGAAAATTAAACTGAAAAATTATTTAATAACAAATTGAAGTAAATTAAATATTGATCAATTAATTACCATTGGTCTTGAACCTGATGCCTGAGGCTCTGAATCACTCTCACTGGTTAACTTCTTTTTCTTGCCATCTAATCTATTGCCTTCACCCTTAAAAGCTACAAAGCCACTTGGTTCTGGCATCATAACTTGACTATCTTCCTCCATTGCTGTGTCAGCATTACCATCATTTCTTGAAATATGTTCCTCTTCCCTATAGCCAACTGGAGGTGCAAATTCAACCTGAAAGTGTCAGACTAGATTTTTAAATATGTGTATGTTATTTAATATATACAAATATGTTTTGCCTTTTAAAAATTGGTACATTCTTTTTTGAAGGACCTTAAGTCTCATTGTTTTGAAAATACTTCAGTGGTGGTGCGCGGCAAAAACTACGGAAACACGCTCAGTTATGAAACGACGGACGTCGAGGTGACCCTACATCTCTACGCAACGCCAAAGGATCAAGCCGCTCGTAGAGGTATTGGTCGTCGACGATTCGAACCGCTCTTAGTTGAATACGGTCAAGTGGAAGGAGCGGGTACTCAGGAGCACCCGCTTGTGGGTGAGAACAGTACTCCAGGTGGGGCCAAATTTGCGCTTTATACAGTTGCAAGCGATGGCCCTGAGTGAAGTACAGTCTCGGCTTGCTGAGCACACCAACGTTTTTGGAGGCTAATAATAAGCCTTTCCTCCCAAGTGACCACGAAACTGAATGTCGTTCGATATGTCAACGCCAAGTATTCCAACGCTGGCTGTGTCTTTAAAGAGTGTCTTCGAAAACAGTAGCACTAACATTTTTTTTAAGGGGAAAACGTGCAAACTTGTGTCTTCTCGGGGTTAAACTGGACTAGGTTTAGTCTGAGATTCCACATAGAAGTGTTTTGACTTCAAACACATGTTTGTTACGGTACTCATTGACAACTGTCCGAGAAATATAGCAATAAATGTTGCTAAGTTGTAACAAATCATTGATATGCAGAAGAAACAGCGTCGGGGATAGAACACAGCCTTTTGGGACGTCAGCGTTAGCTAGCTAACCCTTGGACTCATTGCCTCTGCCCACCTATCTGTGAGGTATACAAGAAGGTCACTAGCCGAACGACCACGACAAAAGCTGTGCTTATACTAGATACCTATATTAACCTATTATACCCAAAAGCTTGCCATGATAATGGACTCCTTTATTTTGGAGAACAAGAAGGTTATAGCTTTTGGCGATAGTTGAATGGATCAGAGCGATCACCTTTTTAGGAATTGGATGTATCGAAGCGGTCTTCCGGGACAGTGCCTATCGGGTATAGGTACCAGAAAAGGCCCGTTAAGACCGAGCCAACTCAGGAGTACAAGTACACAACACAAGTGGGGGGATACCATCTGACCTGCTCGACCAATGTCCAAGGAAGATAGTGCTTTGCGGACAGCATGTTGACGGAATGGACATTACTGGCATCGAAGAATCACATCGCAAAATGGTTGGTGGTGATCGCCCTTGGTTATGAAACTTCAAGTTGGACAACCAAAACCAACAGCCAAAAAGGTCGACCTTCTCCTTCGCAGTGTGTGCCAGCGAGTCATCCTCCATGTACCGCGATGGATTGATTGACTGACAATAATTCCCTCGGATAGCTTTGGCAAAGACCAGAAGGCACAAATCCCTGAAGGGAGTTGGGCCAATCGCTTGCAAAGCTGGCCATATGCTCTACTTTGCTTTAACTATTTTCCATTTCTAGGACCTGGAGGCTGAGTTTTTTTTTAACTTTGCTGGTATTTGGCATCAAGAGATATCAATGCTTCCGCCCATGCCTTAAAGAATGTGAATAACAATAAAGAATGTCATTAGCATACTTAGTAAAATATCCTCCTGATTTTTTTTTTTTCCAAGAGCGCATCGTGCAATCAGTCTTCTGACTATGAGCAAATAAGTTGTAGGAGGACTTACTATCCTTCTGATTTAATGTAAAATTTGGTGATGGCAACTGATGGCAAAAAATCTTATACCATCCTAATATATAAACTTACATTCATATCACATTCGATAATAATAACAGCGCTACCAGGCTTAGTTTCCAAGACACAGAGCTCATAAACCTTTGAATTGTACTTGATTGCAATCACATCACCTGTTGTTAGACATGAGAAGTTCCTCAAGCAGTTTTCAAGGACTGAAAAAAAACATTCAAATTGATATTATATTCATGCTTTAGAGAAGAATTCTTAACAAATGTGTATAACATGATGTTAATATTTGAAATAATTTATAGAAAAGTTGGTGTATAAACCAGTATTCTCACTTTTCTTTTTAAACATGGCATTAAAATAAACATTATCTATGTTTGTTTTAAACTGATTAATTATAAAATTTAGAATGGCAAAATTGATGCTATAATAACTTAATATACCTGCTTTTGGATTTGATATATCAAGGAAATCTTCAGACAAGGGTTGAAATTTTGAAAATGTAGCCACAGGTAGAGATACACTTTCTATTTGTAATAATGAACCTTCTTCTAGTACTAAATTTGTCATCATCTGCACAATCAAAAATATATATAAATAAGTGGAAAGTCAATACCAATAAAAATATGTCAGATTTCTAATATTATATATTTTTTTAATCATCATACCCAATGAGGTAGATAGGCTCTCCCTTCATCTGCAACAAACTCTAATACACCACAATGTGTGATCCTTTTTGTCTTTTTATTTGTCAACTTAAAAATCATTGGGTACTCAATATTAAGACGAGTTAATTGTTCTAATGCTGATGGAGGCATTATAACTAAAAAAAATCAGTAAATATAAGAAATATTACAGAAAATTTACATCGCTGCATCAGTTTTAGGTTTTTCACAAAAATAAAAGTTTTACACTACTTTTTCCTCCCCTTTCTACGTCTTGCCTCTCATTCCCTGGTAACATGGAGACGGAGTAACATCGGTAGGTCATATTAAAAGACCTTCCTATTTCGTGAAACATATTGAATCCAAACTGAAACTAAATATAATGATAGAGATGAATACATTGAAGTAACGAATTCAGGCAAATACTTTTTGTAGAATTTACCATTTTTTTTTGTTTATTTTTAGAAAAGGAACAGTGAAATCTCAAATCTGTAAATATACGCAACTCATGCAAAATACAAATTACAATTTACAATACAAACACAATTTGCAATTAAAGTAAAACAGCTGATGGCAATTGGCAATTCGTAATTGTTTCACAATATTTGACAACTGACAAGTGAAAATATAGACTGCAGAGTCTAATATAATACTACAAACAGAAGAATGCTTGGATCAGTTGACATGTTTAGAAAGAACGTTTATGTCTTATGATTAAAGGTGCGAGATTGAAGTAGAATAAAAAAAACACTAACTTCAGCAACTATTTCCACTTGGTTAGTCAAATTACCATTTGCTCATCACATTGATCGATTGAAAGGTAGGCTTGTAGCCCTAGACAAATCAAAAGATAATAGTAGTAGTAGGTGTTGTGATATAATGTAATAACTATAAACGTATAACGTTGATTTTATGGTGTGGTATCTATGTAATTTATTTTTAGTATATAAATAAAGAAACTTTATGACTTAAATAACAATTCATTATTGTTGCCGATACAAGTATTCAATTTTTTCCATTGATTCCAAAAATTGATTGGTCAGCACTTTTTGATGCTGTCTTTGTCTTTTCCGTATTAGTCTATAGTCTATACTCAATAGTCATTCTTGCTTCATTTTCTTTCATTCATTTGTGTATGTGGCATCCGCGGTGTATTATTCATATTTTTTCATTCTGGATAATATCTGTAAATTGACATTTTTTTCTTGATGTAGAAGTAAATTTAAATAGTGAGTAACAATTCAGCCTGTTATGATTACGAGTCCTGTATTTTGACCAATTTCAAATTTTCCATTTAAACATGAATGAACGCCATGTTGATTGTCAAAGGTGTTATTACAATCGTCTTGAAACAGTGTAATTGAAATTGTGTTAAAATTTCAGACCCTGCGATATTGGACGATCGCTTGCTTAGATATTCGGTATAATAAAGCTTAAAGTAAAAAGCAAACATGGCTCAGGTGTTACCAATACGTTTTCAGGAGCATTTACAGGTAAATACGCCCATCGCTTTTTATTAGATTCTATGATTGTGGTTGAGAATGAAAGGAACTTATTACACGAAGGTATTTCATGTATTCCTGTAGTTATTTTTTCTGAAGAGTAGGAAGTGATAGTAAAATTGGCGTTGCGCAATTGCATATCTACCACCCCCTACGACTCGCCGGTATTGATTTGTTCCACATTCATGATCATATGATAAATGTATTTATTTAATAAATATTATAATTGCTTCCTTCAATGATACTAATAATAATACAATCTATCTATGTACACCATCAATTGTTATGATTTGTAATTTTATTAAGCATAATGAACATTTCCAATTGTTTCTTTTAAGATGGTATTTTCTGGTGAATCATAAGGGCAAAAGAGTGAAAAGAAGCCTTTAACTGTCTAATTATTTATGTTTATTCCCTACCTAAAAATCCTTTGCTTATGATATAATACCATCTAGTGTTAAATAAATAATGTTAAATATGTTGTTATAATAATTATATTTCTTACACAGTTTAAGAATTGTAATTGCTATAATTATTTTCTTCAATTTAATTTGTAAAGATTTTAATCATAATTTGAATAAATTACATTATCTCTCTCTATTTATAGCAAGAATACCTGGGTGTAATTGGAAATTTTATCATTAATGAAGAAGAGTTACATTTAAAAAAAAAATACTAGAACCCAAACAAGCTTCGATGTTCACTAAATATATATATATAAAACATGTAATTGTTGTAGGTAAAATTATAATGAATAATTCTGTTTTAGCTCACTAATATTGGGATCAACCCAGCCTCAATATCCTTTAATACACTTACAATGGAGTCAGATAAATTTATCTGTGTTCGTGAGAAAGTGGGTGAAACTTCAGAAGTGGTGATTATTGATTTGGGTGACCCTACAAATCCAATTAGAAGACCAATATCTGCGGATTCTGCAATCATGAATCCAGCCAGCAAAGTTATTGCTCTTAAAGGAAAAGCTGGTGTAGAAGGTTAGAACCCAGTGAATTTGGACATTTTTATATTTCTATAAAAATAAATTTATTCTCTAATAATGTGTGACTTGCTAACACACTTTATTAGCTTTAATAATCATAATTCTTAATAAATAAGCATGTACTCAGTTATATTCTTTCTGTATAATCCTAAAATAGCTTGTGTTTGCTGTAATTTAAATCTGGAATTTTAAAATTATAATTTTTGCCCCGGCCATATTTTTTGAGTAGATTAGTTTTTTAGAGATCATTATTACAACTTAGTACTTGATTGGTGTTGTCAGATTATAGGTTTCTTGTTTATTTCAAATATACATTTAAAAAACTTAAGTACTATTACTAAATTAATTAAAATCTCTGTGTGTGTGATTTGGACTTAAAAAACATGACCTATTAGTTTCCATTATGATCTGATGTGAAAGTTATTGCTTTCCAAGTAAAAAGAAATATTAGGATATTTAACAAATATAGGTATTATTCTTAAATACCTTGCTTTTTATAAGATTCTTTTTAGAATTATTTGTATACATGTCAAATAAAAATAATAATCAGCCAAATTAAATTTCATACACATCTATATTATTTCTGTTGGCACACAACTAAGTATGATGATTATTGATAACCTGCCAAAAATTATGTTTTTGTCTCATTTTGAACATTTGGAAAAAATTTCATAGCACTAAAATTCTATTTGATGAATGATACTTTGGAATTTGTTGTTTAGTATATGTCTTTAAGTTAAAAAGTTTCATGAGATTTATAGATTAGTTGCTTACTAGTTATAAACTTGATCGTTATTGTAACGCCCACTACTGTCTACGCCTATATATTAGGGGTAGATCAAAAAGGAGGGCGTAGGCACAAAGCCAACTGAGTAATGACGTAGTGCGGTGACTACGCATTTTGCGGATATCATTGCAAATCGGGTTACGAGTCCAGGTGAAATTACAAATTTCTTCATGATTAATCTTAAAATATGTAAATTGCTATAATAGGACTGTATTTTAGTTTGAAATAATTGGTTATCTAGTCTGCTAATGAGCATTTTCATTTACAAATGCTTTAACAGAAGTCGTAATTAAAGGGTGTAATTTAATTATTTTCCAAATTCTTTTAAAATACTAAAGTTAGCAAACTATACTTATATTAAGTGTAATATAATTTACATAAAAAGGTAAATTGTAAATAAATAAGAAAATACAGTAAAAATAGACATTTTGACCTTTGATAATATGAATACGAATTATGAGTCATTCTTAGCGCTATGTAAACATTTGCGATAATAAGAAAGGTATTCCCGTGATATTTATTTTATTAAAATCGGGGATTTTCACGTAGATTTCCTAGCAAAAAAAGGACATGAAAAATTCTTTATGCAGAATGTATACTCGACAATGCCGCGCCGACAGCACTTAATAGTTTTTGCCATCTTTAGTGTTATCTTCCACAAAACAAATTTCCCTAGTCTGGGTTAAATTTAATAAATAAAATCTTGACCATGTTGGCAGTTTTTCTAACTAGGTGTTTTACAAGACAGGTGATGATGATATATTAATAGACGTAAACTAAAAACAATCGATGCTTGTTTTTCTACTTTTTTCGTCTTATAATAATCATTTTTTAGTCAATTTACGAAAATCTTACTAAATTTTTTAAGACATTCAGGAATCACGTTATCTATTGGTGAATCATACAAGAGACGCAGCAAGAGACTTGTTATAATAGCTACTGCACGTAAATGCTATATGCTTATATGTATAGTAATTAATAAATTTGATTAACTTATCACGTCACTATCCCTAGATCATTGACTTGATGAATAATGGATTCAGTTTTATATGAAAAGCTAAAATAAACGCACGGAAGCATATCGTTTAACGGAACTTTATAAACATATCAATGAACAACGCCCCCTTGTTTTGTTTCCATAGTTACTTTTCTATATTTATGCACCTTTTTGAGTTTTATTTATTATATTAGTTTGTAAGATGCTATATTATGCAAAGCTAAAATATGTTTTTTACAAACGAAAGTTCCTCTCGAAGTGAAGTTATGTAACGTTAATTCGTTCAATATTGCAAAGCCCATTTAAAGTGTTGCATTTGATTGCAATTAAAATGTTTCGTTTATTTCTTTCATCACCTTAGATAAAGAAAGGCGACAGTCGATTGTTTCAAAGCTTGTTACTCAATCAAGTTTAGCAAAGAACTTAAATATAACAGCGCAATTCAGAAATTATTAATAAATAAGATTAACGCTGTTTATTTTCAATGTTCATTTAGGCTAGAAATTAAATATATCTGAATATATTACTTATTCAAAAAGAAAATTGTAATTGTGTTAAGCCAACTTAACCTGCTTGGTCCATCTGTTTATGGTGTTATCTGCCAAATTTAAAACCGAATATAGATTTACTCAACCGTTCCATTTTTTATTGAATCAGAGATCTTCACGTAAGAATGTTTTCAATCGTTGTCATAACACGCAACCTTGACACGCATTAACTATTCATAGTATAATAATAAAGAGCGTAAAAGATCTGTTTAATAAAATCCGAATGAACCCTTACTTTGAAAGTATTCCTATATTATAAATAGTCACTACAATGGTTTGAAATTCAGGGGATGGTCAAATAGATCTACGATTTGTAGTTGGTATACTACCTGCCCATGTCACAATACTTAGTTTGTCACATATGTCACAATATTTAAAGATTTCTTATATCTTCAAAAATTATTGTAAGAATCATTCCATGTAATACTGATTTACATTGAATGATGCAATACAATAATTTCTGCAGATTGTAGTCATTATAGAAATTGAGTTCCAAAGATTGTATTCATTAAAATATTCAATGAAATTGTAACACTTTGCTTTAACGAGGTATTTATTCGTTTCCAGCAGCGCAAAAGACCCTGCAAATATTCAACATCGAAATGAAGTCAAAGATGAAAGCCCACACTATGACAGAAGACGTCGTTTTCTGGAAGTGGATATCACCAAACACTCTGGCACTCGTCACCAAAATGTCGGTGTACCATTGGTCAATGGAAGGTGATTCACAACCTGTGAAGATGTTCGATCGTCACTCATCTCTATCCGAGTGTCAGATTATCAACTATAGAACTGATCCGAAGCAACAGTGGTTGTTGTTAGTGGGTAAGTTTAGAAATTTCTTATGCCATTTTTAAATATAATTTTTATTTTTTAGCCTCTATTTATTTTATGCGATGAAGACTGCTTCATTTCTAATTAGAATTTTGAACATATATTGTTTAAATAATGATAGATCCTAAATATATTTTAACTTTGTTCCATAGGTATATCAGCACAACAGAACCGCGTGGTAGGTGCAATGCAGCTATACTCTGTGGAGCGTAAGTGCTCGCAGCCGATAGAAGGTCACGCCGCATCTTTCGCCACCTTCAAGTCTGAAGGCAACACTGAACCTTCTACTCTGTTCTGTTTTGCTGTACGGACAGCGCAGGGTGGCAAGCTACATATCATCGGTAAGAACTTCTATTTTTTACTTAAAGGCCAAGTTGGTATGATTAATAATAAAAACACACAGGTTTATTTTTTTCATTTAATGATATGAGCCTAAGCAAAGTGTTTACACGTATGAAATAATTTATTAAAGTTATGCAATAAAGCAATTGTTGTTGAGTTGAATGTTTGAACAGCTGAACTTTGTCAGTTTTGTGTTTTAGTTAACATCAGTTGGTGACCCTTACAATAACAACCTAACAATAAGTTTTTCCCCACCTATGTAGTCAGAATTTATTTAAATTGTATCGAATCTCACTTATCACCAGGTGGGATTGAGGCCAAATGTCTGCCCATTTCTGTATAAAAATATCAGTATTAGACAATACTTTTATTAAGTATGTATTGTCAATTTCTAAAATACATATGTGAAAATGTAGAAAAGAAGTCCTTAGCGGCTAGATGAGGCTTTTACTAATTCAGTATTATTCTATTACTTTAACAATACAACACAGGTTCAACTTTATAGAACTATTCATTATAACATTATGTTAATAAATGTATGTTAAGATTTCAATACACGATGGAATCTTTTCATATATTATATTAGTAGTCTATTATATTCGCATATTGGGTAGGGTGGACAAAATATATATTATGTCACACTTGAATCTATTTGCAAAATTCACAAGATTATTTGAACAAATCGTATTTTTTCTGTAGAGGTGGGCCAGCCACCAGCGGGTAACACAGCATTCCACAAAAAAGCAGTTGACGTCTTCTTCCCTGCTGAAGCACAGAACGACTTCCCAGTGGCTATGCAGGTGTCCCCGAAATATGATGTGATCTACCTCATTACTAAATATGGTTACATCCATATGTATGATATTGAATCTGGGACCTGTATCTACATGAACCGCATCTCTTCTGATACGATCTTTGTGACTGCGCCTCACGAGTCTACTGGAGGGATAATTGGTATGTTCACTTCATATTTTAGTTATTTTAGTATAAATTTTAAATATAGTAGTAGAACAATAATCAGATATCTATGTATTGATGTGCCTCCGGAAATATATAGCATTGAATAATGAAGAAGCAATGTATACTTAGCCATGAAGTGTGATTCATACCAAGTGAAATAGTTCCTCTTAAGTACAATAGTTGGCGCTGTAATCGCCTCAACTTCATACTTATCTTTACCAGCTAGGACGTCGTCATTTCCACAGTCATAGAGTCTTCGCCAGGAAGAACTTCCTACAATGCTGTATGTTTTCCTTCTCGCCACATATCGGTTTTATTTTTTATGGAAAACCGGCATATTATTCAGTTTCTATATAAATAAAATTTACGATATTTGAATTTTATTATAGGTGTAAACCGCAAAGGTCAGGTTTTATCTGTCACTGTAGAAGAGGATTCCATAGTCCCATACATCAATACTGTCCTACAAAACCCTGATTTGGCTCTTCGTCTAGCTGTAAGAAATAATTTGGCTGGCGCTGAAGATCTTTTTGTGAGGAAATTCAATATGCTCTTCACAAATGGACAATATGGAGAGGCAGCAAAGGTGACGTATCATAACTCTTCACTATACTTGTGTTATTTTTTGGAATGCTGTTGAGCATATTTATTTAACATGTACAAAGATGTTAATGTTATATAAGATTGTCATAAATTTTTTTGACATAAGTTTTTGAGTATATAATCATTTAATAATAAAAATATTCAATAGGTGGCAGCTATGGCACCTCGTGGTATCCTACGTACTCCACAAACAATTCAGAGGTTCCAACAAGTACCCACTCAGCCAGGTCAAACCTCACCGCTGCTGCAGTACTTTGGTATATTGCTGGATCAGGCCCAGTTAAACAAGTTTGAGTCGCTTGAACTGTGCCGTCCTGTACTATTGCAAGGTAAATTATACCAAAATATCTTTACTTATTTAATAATTGCCTCACTATTAAATATATCTATACTATAAACCAAAAGTGATTTAAATTTATCAAAGGAATTATCAAAATGTATATTCTAATATTATATGTAAACATTAAAGATGTTCAGTCAGTTGATCGATCAGCTAGGAAAATGTCTTTTATGACACATGTGACATAAAAAAGAAATAAAAAGGATGAAACATATTTTATCTTTTTTAATTCAAATAATGACTCGTACGAATGGCCTAAGCATTCATTCGCCATCCAAATTATTAAATTTTGTTACTAACGCTACGGTTTAATATCTTTCAGGCCGCTAGTTAAACGGCTAGTCTGTTAATTGAACGGGTAATTAAGCTAGTTGTCTGCGACATATATGTATATGTTATATTACAGAATATATCCAAATCTAATTTTAGTTAGACTAACAATTCGTTCGCATTTGCTATGTTAGAATTTGGTGGTAAAAGAAATAAAAAAGGAATATAGTATTTATAATAGATTAAACCCATAAATCTCACTGATTATTTAAATGCAATTGAATTTGTTAAATCTGTTTAAATATATTACTGAAAGTTTTTTTTAATATTATAAGTTTCCATATCTATGATTTCCACCTGAAAAATTATTTTGTTTTGGATAGTCCATTAATTTTACGATTAAAACGTTATGATTCTAATCTGTAATGATGATTGTTTATTTGTACCAGGAAAAATTAATCATGCACTTGCTATCTTATCATGCTTTTTTGTCCGTTCGACTTTTTATCAAATTGAATAAATAAACTTGAACTGTTTGATCCTAAATATTTACTCAAATTTGTTAATGCATATTTGTTTATTTCGTGTATCGTATTTGAATGTCAACGCAAAATTTGATAAGATTTAATTTATATTTATTTATTTATCCTTTATTACCTTATACAAAAACACATACACATTACAAAAAAAAACAGTTTACAAAAGATATAAGGCAAAGGGCGGCCTTATCGCTTACAAGCGATTTCTTCCAGGCAACTTTCATTTGTTTGTTAACACTTTTTAATTATTCATTTCACAGGGCGTAAACAGCTGCTAGAGAAATGGCTGAAAGAGGAGAAACTGGAGTGTTCCGAAGAGTTGGGAGATTTGGTAAAGCAGGTGGATCCAACGTTAGCATTGTCTGTTTATCTCCGGGCGAATGTTGCAAGCAAAGTCATCGCTTGCTTCGCTGAAACTGGGCAGTTCCAGAAAATCGTCCTTTATGCCAAGAAGGTTTGTAAATTATTACACATAATTATATGTCTAAGAATCTGTATCACAATCTCCGTATAAGTTACCAATAAGCTATTTATTACTTATTGGTAAAACAAACACTACTATTGCGTTTCACGACCGTCAGATAGCGGTATTCATCATGAAACGCGAAGTTTCTTATTCGCACCTTTTATCTTCCAAATAATTTATGTCTATTTGGTACTTTATCAATACATTGTCAAACAGACCCTAAATATACTGATTCTGGAATAGTAACAATTAATGAAAGCCGTAGTAAAGTTTTTTATGGTTTTGGAAGACAATATTGGGCAATCACATATCACACAATCACAATAACAAAAGAAATTAATCCGCTTCAATGCTTACGTTTCGCCTTATATATTTATATATATATTTTATATTTAACTTAGAGTTTCCAAATAGTAGAGCCACAAACTACTTAATCGTTTGTTCTTTCTGTCATACACCTTTTTATTCTAGGTCGGTTACACCCCAGATTATATTTACCTCCTACGCTCAGTAATGCGTACAAGTCCGGAACAAGGTGCCGGTTTCGCCGGTATGCTGGTAGCTGAAGACCCTCCTCTAGCCGACATCAATCAGATTGTCGATGTGTTCATGGAACAGAATATGGTTCAGCAGTGTACTGCATTCCTTCTAGATGCACTCAAAAACAACAAGCCCGAGGAAGGCCCACTCCAGACACGGTACTTTAATTTTAAATTTATATATTTAATTTGAACAAGAGTTAATTAATATAAGAATGTTAAAAATATATGTTGATTTGTCTTATAATAATTATTGTGAAATTTACCAGAAAATAATATTTTAGCTGTGCATCTATCAAAATATTTAATATCATTAAAATCCAAATAAAGCTATTAATTTACATAAAACATTAACGGTGTTTACATTCTTCAGGCTTCTCGAAATGAACTTAATGTCAGCGCCTCAAGTGGCAGACGCGATTCTCGGCAACGGAATGTTCACGCACTACGATCGCGCACACGTCGCCCAACTGTGCGAGAAGGCTGGACTATTACAACGTGCACTTGAGCATTACACCGATTTGTATGACATTAAGCGAGCTGTGGTATGTATTATGAATTCATAATATAACAATAAATCTTATTCCCACCGTAAGTGTATTCTGGGTAACTATAGTATATATGTAAAATATTTATTATTAAAATATAATTAATTTTAAACTTTTTTAATCTTGCCCAATCCATAATATTAGGTGTTTAATTTAATATTGAATATGATATACTCTATCAATTATGGCATACGTGAACTGAGATTGTTGTTAGAACCCCAACTACACCATAAGATTTCTAAGAAAAACATAATGAGGAAACTAGCAAACTATAAAAACAATAAACCTATAAAATAATAATAATTTTGCAAATTTAATTTAGCAATTTCTATATTAATGTTTTTTTATTTTATTTATTAATATAAAGTTTTATTTAATTTAGGTTCACACACATCTGCTGTCTGCTGATTGGCTGGTCAATTACTTCGGCACTCTGTCAGTGGAGGACTCCCTTGAATGCCTCAAGGCTATGCTTCAAGCGAATATTCGTCAAAACCTCCAAATCTGCGTTCAAATTGCCACCAAGTACCACGAACAACTGACCACCAAGGCTCTCATAGAACTGTTTGAGAGCTTCAAGACGTATGAAGGCCTGTTCTACTTTTTGGGATCCATTGTCAACTTTAGCCAGGATTCGGAAGTTCACTTCAAGTATATTCAGGTAATCTAAATTTATATTTTTAACCCAAATAGATTTTGTTATCCTATTGATAACATGATACATATATTTAAAGTAAAATAGAAGAGTTGTTTTAAAAAAAATATTTTAGTTGAAATTTTTGAGATTTTAGCTTAATAACATTTATTATAAGTGTTCAAATATAAATTATATAGTGAAAATATTATTATTAAATCGGATATTTGTAGACATTCTAGCATATTAGCATAAAAAAATAAAAAATGTTTCAGGCTGCCTGTAAAACCGGTCAAATCAAAGAGGTCGAACGTATCTGCCGGGAATCGAACTGCTACAACGCTGAACGCGTCAAGAACTTCCTCAAGGAAGCAAAATTGCCCGATCAGCTGCCGCTCATCATTGTCTGCGACAGATTCGACTTTGTTCACGACCTGGTGCTATATTTGTATAGAAACAGTCTGCAGAAGTACATTGAGATCTACGTGCAAAAGGTATGTAAGGACCAGAAATTTTTTTTTCTAGAAGAGACCTGTGCAACACTTAGGTGTACCCTCTTTATTTTTGTAACAGGTGAACCCGTCGCGTCTGCCAGTCGTCGTGGGTGGTCTCTTAGACGTGGACTGCGCGGAAGACATTATCAAGAACTTGATCCTTGTGGTGCGAGGACAATTCTCTACCGATGAACTTGTAGCTGAAGTTGAGAAGAGAAACAGGTTTGGAAATTTTGTGATAGGTAAACTCTGTGCGATGCAGTTAATTTTAAATGTTATTAATATTTGACTGTTATTATATGTGAATATCGTAATTTTTACTTAATTGTCATGGAATGTTATAATTTGTAATACCAAATTTACACAACACTTATAAATATTTTTTACAGGTTGAAATTACTCTTACCCTGGTTGGAGACACGAGTCCACGAGGGATGCAACGAGCCAGCCACGCATAATGCGCTTGCCAAGATCTACATTGACTCTAACAATAACCCTGAGAGATTCCTCAAGGAGAATCAATGGTAAATAATGGTTATTTTTAACGTTTCAGCCTTTTTCTGTTTGATTGAAACTAAACTTCTGTACATAAACCAGTATAGATATAGAAGTATGTGTATTTTGTTTATATGCATTACGTTTTTAGCCATATAATAGTATAGCTAATATTATTATAACTAGTTATAATAATACTAAAAATATAAATATTCAGGTACGACTCACGCGTAGTGGGACGCTACTGCGAGAAGCGCGACCCGCACTTGGCGTGCGTTGCATACGAACGCGGACAATGCGACCGCGAACTAATCGCCGTATGCAACGACAACTCACTGTTCAAGACTCAAGCGCGGTACTTAGTGCGCCGAAGAGATCAGGACCTCTGGTTGGAAGTGCTCAGCGAGAGCAACCCCTTCAAGCGACAGCTAATCGATCAGGTATTATACTGTTTTTAGATTTATGTTTGAGAGTTGTATAATTACTGAATGTATTTAAATTAATAAGAATAGTAATCTTCTCAATACTTATGAAATTCTTATACATTTATGGTTTTAAAAAAAATTGCAAAAGCAAAATCTTTATTTTTTTTAACATTGACAGGCACAGAAAGTAGACTGCATTACCCTTATAGGGTTGTAGCTGCAGTGAATTATAATTATGTATTATATAAATGAATTCACCAATCTATTTCAGGTTGTTCAGACAGCCCTATCTGAAACTCAAGATCCCGAGGACATCTCAGTAACAGTGAAGGCCTTCATGACAGCGGACCTGCCAAATGAACTTATTGAGTTACTCGAGAAAATTGTGCTTGACAACTCTGTGTTCTCTGACCACCGGAACTTGCAGAACTTGCTTATTTTAACAGGTATGATTTTTAGAAAAATTATCAAAAATTTATTGTTACAAACAAAAATATTTATTTTTTGATACTTTTTATTGCGCCAGAAATCTTCATTACATACATTACAATTCATGTATTACACAATTTAGACTACACGATTAGTTGCGGCATTATGTTTATTTCTATTACTACAAATAAAAAACTTTTATTTCAGCAATAAAGGCAGATCGCACCCGTGTTATGGAATACATCAACCGACTGGACAATTACGACGCACCTGATATTGCGAATATTGCCATCAACAATGAACTATACGAGGAGGCATTCGCTATCTTCAAGAAGTTTGATGTCAACACATCAGCCATACAGGTTAGTAATCAGAAAGTAAAATTTATATTTTATGATAAAAATTTATATTTTTGCTGATGTGTATATTACATTTTATGTATGGAAGAAATTATTAAACTAGTCTTCATTTTTAAGTAATCTTATATCTTAAAATCCTAATGTTATTTTAAAATAATTTCATAAAAAAAAAAACAAAAAACTTTATTTTTTACCTTTTAATACAATTGGTGGTATTAAGACAAAACCGCCACATACTTTAAAAATAAACGCCATTTATTTAAATGAAAATACATTACAGGTCCTCATCGAACAAGTTAAAGACCTCAAACGTGCCTACGAGTTTGCTGAGCGTTGCAATGAGCCCGGAGTTTGGTCTCAACTGGCCAAGGCTCAGTTACAACAAGGTCTGGTGAAGGAAGCGATTGACTCTTACATAAAGGCCGACGACCCATCGGCGTATATGGACGTCGTCGCTACGGCCAGCGCCCAACAATCCTGGGACGATCTCGTTCGCTACTTGCAGGTAATTTCAAAATGATAGACAAAATATATCTATTATATTTATTGCATATGAGTAAAAAATGAGTTACCTACTTACATATCATTATATTATGTAGAGTAACATATAAAAGATTACAGAGACACATAAAACTATTATTGTCTTTGGGTTATGCAAGCTTTAGTCATTTCATTAAAACATAGGAGTGTTAGCGCGATATTCATTAAATTATACAAAACATATTTATTTCCAACTTAATACATAAATATCTCTCATATTGCAAAATCTAGAAATGTCCAGAACTAATAATTAAACTTGCCTAACAGATGGCGCGCAAGAAGGCCCGCGAATCTTACATTGAATCGGAGCTCATATACGCATACGCCCGTACCGGTCGCCTGGCAGATCTGGAAGAGTTTATCTCTGGTCCGAACCATGCTGACATCCAGAAGATTGGAGACAGGTGCTTCGATGACAAAATGTATAATGCTGCTAAGCTGCTATACAATAATGTTAGCAACTTTGCCCGACTGGCCATCACTCTTGTCTATTTAAAGGAGTTCCAAGGTTTGTAATATTTACATGTATTTTGTTTCCTCTTCTATTTATATAGTAATTTTTGTTAAATTAATTATAATTTTATTATGTATATAAACACTAGCAGTTTAATAAGCTTTTCATATTTGGAGAAAAATGAAATGATGATGAAATGAAATACTGTTTTCTTAAACATATTTTTATATATATATAATGGCAATAGTTACAACAAGGTATAACTTTATGCCAGTTTCAAGTAAAAGCTAGGGAAACTAAACGCGAGAAAAAATAAAGAAACCATCAAAAAACAAAGGGATAAGCAAGTTCAAAACATTATATTTATATAAATATTAAATCTTAATATTAATATTGATTATGAAAGAAAATAATACAATGAAGGATAAAGCAAAAGGCAGGAGATTTTAGTCGAAAACGGAATATGTAGTAATTGTAATGAATTCAGGAGGTGCGGTCGTACTGGGAACAAGAAAATATATAATATAATATGGTTGAGGTCACCAATATCTTCTCCACACTCACAAATATTACTGTTAACAACACGATTAGATATATTATAAGGCTTTATTTTGTTATGGAAGTTAATAATTATTTAAAATAGGTGCCGTGGATAGTGCCCGCAAAGCCAATTCGACTCGCACTTGGAAGGAGGTTTGCTTCGCGTGCGTGGACGCGGGCGAATTCCGTCTCGCTCAGATGTGTGGTCTCCATATTGTGGTTCACGCCGATGAGCTGGAGGACCTGATTAATTACTACCAGGTATGATGTTATTAAGTTGATTTAAACTATTATAATACATCAGTGAGTGATAGGTTAATTAATATCTTGGAACAAAATGTATTGAGCACAGAGGATAAAACACTGAAGTTAATATATAATTCTCGTGAGTTTCGTAACTCACGAGTTTTTTACATTTATACATTTGAAAACGTTTGTTATTTATTCATATACTTTATTTATTTATTTATTTACACTGCGTTGTAAAGAAACGCAAATAACACAATACTATATATACTTTACCTTCTAGGACCGAGGTCACTTTGATGAGCTGATAAGTCTGTTGGAAGCTGCCTTAGGCTTGGAACGTGCACATATGGGAATGTTCACAGAGCTGGCCATCCTGTACTCCAAGTACAAGACTTCTAAGATGAGGGAACATCTTGAGTTGTTCTGGTCACGAGTCAATATTCCTAAGGTAATTAATTTCCTAGATTACTTCTAGTAAAACGAGCATGACATACCAGTACAGATTTCTAAAACAGTTTAAATAATATATGTAATTGAACAGTTAGTAGAAAAAATTGATGACTTTAATCACCAATAAATATATTAGACCATAGACAAGCACTATGATTTAAAGTGTGTTCTTAAGAGCACAATCTTATGATCAATTTAAAAATAATAATAAATAAGCCTACAAGTTTGTAAATGTTGAATAAATTTACACACCTTATTTATCCGTTCAAGTAATTATTTGCAATAGTCAACATATAGTGTTCAATAATACTTATGGGAGACCATATATACATTTTGATGTGTTAATTAGTAAAGTATAATATAAGATATTCTATGAATGCACGTCCCCAATGAAATTGTTGAAGATTTATCTTCACGTATACGTTATTTTAGGTGCTTCGCGCTGCCGAACATGCGCATCTATGGTCGGAGCTAGTGTTCCTTTACGACAAATACGAAGAGTACGACAACGCCGCTCTCACCATGATGCAGCATCCAACTGAGGCTTGGAGAGAGGGACACTTTAAAGACATTATCACTAAGGTAAGCTAACATAACTTTTACTTATTAAAAAGTGTAATCATTAAGTTATATAACATATTTTAGTAATGTTTATATTTATATCTATAAATATAAATATCATTTTATATTTATAGTTAAAGGGCCCTAGAACATGTAAATTTTTCAATATTACATTACCAAAATAAAATACAGCCTTTTTGCTCTCACAAACAGTCATTAGATTTCTGATTGTTTCCTTAATCATCATCTTTATAGTTTGGCCTTGATACACGCCGTCGAAATTTTGACTCTTAGACATACTGGTTTCCTAATGATATTTTTTTAAACAAATAGTGATACTCATGGCTCATGCAAAATATAATATGCATTGCCCACATAATCCATTATCAGAACCGCAAATGTACCAGGAGTGTAAAAAAGAAATATAAAATACGTGAATTTAATATTTGTATGCAAAACTTTATAGTGCCACCGTCTTTCTCTACGCACAGTCTAAAGATTTATATTGAAACTAGCGGATCCGACAGACGTTGTCCTGTCTACACGTCTTTAATTTCAAAATTTCAATTTTTAATAAGCCATTTTGATGAAAATTATTATTCAAATGTTATGACAATATCTAACGATCCAGCACATGGTCACACACGATATAACACAATGATAACAAAACTTTTTTTAAATTTCGGGACAGACTAAAATTAAAATTCGAATATTATTTAAAATTTGACACTGCGATGGTAGCGCCGTCTGTCGGATACAATGTAAAACATTCCAAAATCAACAACAACTAATAAATTGAAAATTAATTAAAAAAACATTGTCCAGCGGACAAAATTGTGAATCTAAACCATTTTCAGATCCCCTTGAACACACACAAAAAATTTCGTCTAAATCGGTCCAGTCGTTTAGGAGGAGTTCAGTCACATACACACGCACACAAGAAATATATATATATTAAGATATGTTCTAATAATGGTATAATAACATCCAAATCGAACTTTACAGGTCGCAAACATGGAGTTATACTATAAAGCAATTCAGTTTTACCTCGACTACAAACCTCTACTTCTCAATGACCTCTTGTTGGTATTGGCGCCACGTATGGACCACACTCGCGCTGTCAACTTCTTTACTAAGGCTGGCCATCTCCAACTAGTAAAAGCCTATCTCAGGTCCGTGCAGAACCTTAACAATAAGGCTGTTAATGAAGCCCTTAATTCGCTACTCATCGATGAGGAAGACTACCAGGTCAGTAATTTTAAATGGTATAGGATATGGCACAATAAAAATAAAATGTAATATATAACGAGAAACTGTAATATGTATTTATAATCTCTGTCAGTGATTTCATTTTATTCTCCTTTTTAATTTACTTTTATTTAAAAAATAATATATGCTATATACTTTTTTATTCATCTGAATAAAATCCTCGACCAATATGCACGCGTCCTTGGCCTGAACCATATTAACAGAGTTCAGTTCATTCAGGTCATTCACATATCAAAGGACACTATAATCTGTGTACTCTTAAGGTCAATACTTTTATTTGCTGTATTTGTATGTTTTATAAATAATAATTTATATTTAGATTACATCAAAGATTCTATTCCTACATTAAGTAAACGCCGTTATTTACACAGTAGGTGCCTTGTTCAAGCTTAGCAAAATCAATTTGACTTCATTTTCGTATTGTTGTAATTAGCATTACTAATTATTAAATATTGTTTGATTTAGTATATTATTATTATTATATAAAATTTTAATAATTTCAGGGACTACGAACATCGATTGACGCATTCGATAACTTCGACACGATAGCGCTCGCGCAACAACTGGAAAAGCATGAGCTCACTGAATTCAGACGAATCGCCGCCTACTTGTACAAAGGTAAATTTTGCTTAACAAACATCATATAAATTATAGTAAATATAATTATTTGGTGTATATAAAATTTTAATAAATAGATTTAAAACTCTCCTTTTGTCCCCTATACCTAGACAGTATAAAAACCTGTGGGGTATAAAAAGTATGCGTATATTTCTTTCGTGAAATACATAATATTAACCATGTTTCTTGACATCAACTTCTAGATGGTTCTAAATATATTTGAATTAAATTATGAATGACATATTGTATGAACTATATTAAAATTACATTTACATTCTGTATGAATCATGTGGGAGTTTAATTAAAGAAAACATTATGTAAAAGCTAATAGTGATCATAATGACACTGAATTTAATTTAATCTAATTTATTTATGTATATAATATATTATTTTAATTGTTACTATTTTGACGTATTCGCATTTATATCAATCGAATTAAATGTTCTACCATAACGGAAGTTAAGTTAAGAAGAATGTAATTTACATAATAGAGTCACGCGTAAATAGACGAAGGTTAAGCAAGATAATAATATTAGTATTAATAATATAAAGATAGACCAGTAATTTTGTTTACAACTATAGCAGTTAATTAGATATTATCACTTGTTTAATAATTTAATGGGCACTTATATCTGGTACTTAGATCAGTTTTAACTGCTGAAGATTTTTAATGACCTTGCTTTTTGCCTTTGACCAATTATGCTACGTTTTAAATTGATTCCTAACTTGAATGGGATACAGGCAACAACAGATGGAAGCAAAGTGTGGAGTTATGCAAAAAAGACGCATTGTACGCTGACGCAATGGAATACGCAGCAGAATCACGACAACCAGAAGTTGCTGAGGAACTGCTCGATTGGTTCCTTGAGAGGAAGAACTATGAGTGCTTTTCTGCTTCTCTTTACCAGGTATTTATATTATAAACCACTCAATAAGTAATACATAAATGAGAGCAAAATTCTTTGAAGCTGGCCATTGTAGTAAGGGCGAAATATATATTTTTTTACTTATAAGGAAAGTTATATAAGAGGGGTGGGTGGATTTTATCGCTTTAGACTCTGTAATAGGTGTTAAATTAAGTTAACGTAATGAAAATAAATTTTTATAAAAATATAAGCGACTAAAATGCATATCAATATTTATCATCGACTTCACTAAAAAGTTACATTTTGATTTAATTTTATAAACGCTTTCAATCATCACACATGTCAATCAAACACTTTTGTAAGACATACACGTGTGAAAATGTCATGAGTAGTTACGAATCAAAGAAAAAAACTATGTAAATTCATAGTTTTTAAATAACAATAAAGCAAATCTGTATATAAAGGCAATACAGGTAGAAGTGAATTAACTTGTTGTTCCAGTGTTATATTTTTTTGATAAAACTATAAGTTAGCCTAAGAATTAAGATTCAGATTCAAAACACCATTAAGTCAAAAACGTAAGGGTATTTTGACTTATGAATACTAGACGGATAAGTCTCAGATAGTCTCTAGTCTTAGTGTAGAGTACACTGATATATAATAACTCGTTTATTACGTTAATATGTGTAAATTACTTTATATTTATAAAGTAGCTTTAATAATATTAAAAATATTTTTTTTTTTAATTTCAGTGCTACGATCTCTTGAAGCCCGATGTTGTAATTGAATTGGCGTGGCGGCACAACATTATGGACTTCGCTATGCCATTCCTTATTCAGGTACTTTGTTAATATTTAATGTATTGTATGCAGTGTTTGTTCAAATGGTAATGTTTAAAGTTAAAAACTTCAAAATAATATCAGGTTTTCAACCCCCCAATTACCATTGGGCATATACTTATTTTTAATTGTTTTATTAATTAATTTTATAGAGTGATCTAAATACAATTATTTAAACAATAGCTTTATTTACTTAAGTGATGTTTTAATTTTCAAGACCCGTTTTCGCCTGAGGATCGATTGAAAAGCCCTACAGAAGCACCTTAAATTAATATAATGTTGATGTAACATAAGAGTCTAATTTATCATATAATATTTTCAGACGGTACGAGAACTGACAACTAAAGTTGAGAAATTGGAAGAAGCTGACGCAAAACGCAGTACGGAGAGCGCGGAACACGAGGCAAAGCCTGCTATGATTATGGAGCCACAGCTTATGCTCACTGCTGGTAATTGTTGATTTTAATCCTATCGTCATATAACAATAGCATTTAATAAACGTGGTCAAATTTCTCTTTGAACACAATATTTATTTTGTTACTAAAACTTCCACACGAAACCAAAGTTGATTTTATGAAGTTTGTTGAACATTGTGTCTATAATTTTTGTAATATTATAAGATTTTAAAATCTTGTCTAATTATTAATTAGTGACTATAGAACTTAAATAAATATTTTAATTTAATTAGCTAGATGGCGTCACGTAAACTAAGCTTATGCAATATTCTATGTAAAGTACTATTTACTTGCGTAAAAAAATTTATTTATTTATTCATTGTGAATAAATTTCAGGCCCATCAATGGCGTACCCAGGCGTGGCTGCGCAAGCGTCCCCGTACGCGTACGCTGCACAGGCACCTTCGCCCGCCCCCTACCACGGGTACGGCATGTAGGGAACACCTGCCCCTGCCTGGGGGAGCTACGCTCAGTTCTGAGCCCTCCAACTGCAGGGCTGCCAGTTAAAAAAAATTTATAAGCTTCCAATTTCGTTTGGCCTAAGGACAAACGAACTTGAAAACTGAATTCTGTAATTCGAGAAAATCTTGTTTAAAACCGGGCTGTTGGTAAGATCGATTCCACAACACAAAGCTTAATTGTCAACTTCTAAGTAAAATTATATGGATGTGGTAGATTCTAACTCGACACTATGTTTTAAAGGATTCTTTAAGGGCTGTTAAATTCTTGTTTTTAATGGCAACGTTGGATTTAATTAAGAGAAAATAATTTGAGTACTGGAATCTGACGTCCCTGAAACCAATAATACGGCGTTCACTTAACCGTAAGATTATCTAAGACGTACCGTTTAACCAATGTAGATAGCTACATAGTAGGGCTGTCGTATACCTGTTGTTATCTTTAGATCGTGTTATCCATATATTTTTCAAAATTGTATTCAAACAGTGGCCTAATTCACTGCATTACATAGTTTAAATATTTGTGTTGAATATAGTGCATTTGCAGTTCAACTCGATCAATGCATATTAAACTCTCAGTTGCTGTAAAGAGATTCTTATATGTCATTCATTATCATAGTTTTTCCTCAGTATCTTTGCTAGTATCACAAGTTTTATATGCGCCATGTTTTATCGTAGATATGTGCATGAAGCAACTTTCTGTAGAGAATATCTAAGGTGCATAAATAGCTGCTATTTAAATAGTCACATAGCTAACTTTAACAATAAAATATTGGTTGAAATAGCTGTAAGGCGTCGGTAGCCATAGTGCAATAATTGGATCGAGTTAAGCTTCCGTGTTAATCTTTCAACAATATTACTGTACAAAAGATTAAAAGTTTGTTTCAAAAGTTGAATTTATTGTTATATGTATATAATGCTTACAAATTAGACGAGGCGCATATTTATGGAAAATTTTAACATGGGATTAAATGAAAGTTAAATAAATTATTTAGGTATTAGTTTTAAAGTAGGCGGAGTTTGGCGTTAATATTTGAATATTATGTTTGCGTATGTGTGCGTGTATTGTTTTTTGCACGCGTTATTTGCGTTGCGAGTTAATCACACCTGTAATGCCTTCATTAGTTAACATAAGATCATTATTGTATTACCAGTGGTTAATGGAACCCTAACAAGCTGCTATTTAATTTTAACTTTTTGACTGATTAAATCCATTTAATATTACCGAAATGTAACATTACGATGAGATTTTATGTCTTCTAAATTTGTCATTTAAATCATTCCTACAGTTTTATTGAGCAGTTAATATTAATTATTTGTTTAGTGAAACGCTAATATTACAATTGAACTTAATGAAATAATGTAGTTATAACATTATTAGTAATGTATTTATTCGTGTATAATACTGTTTCCCTGAATTTTATTATAGTAAGAATATAACATTATATGAAAATAATGGTTATTTTATTTACTTCTGTCTTCCAAAAATTTTTTCTTACAAATGTATATAATATGAGGATAAAATAATGAATAATAATATTTCCCCTCCATTTTGATGTTCCGTTTGTATTAATTATATCTCCAACTTTTATTAGGATTCATAACGGTGATGCCAACTTTGCGGGTTTTAAGGGAAGTCTACCTTTCTTTGGAAGGTACATGCTACTGTACTATACGGTACAGATTTTCGTATATTAGGGTTTATTACAAGTATCTCCAAGCCATTTGTAATAGAAATAGTGATATGGTAATAATGATAAATAAATTTCGTTAATTCAATTTGTATGAAAATTCTTACCTGGCGACTGAACTAAAATTTTACCGTTTTGCCTGCAAACTCAGACAGAATAAGCGATTCTAAGTTACTATCTGTTCATCCTAGTGTTGAACATAGGTATAAAACCAGTTCATAAAGAAAGATTAATAAGATATACTATATAGAGATATGTAAGTTTTATTTTGAGTTTAGAATTGGTGATTATGAATAGTTAAAATATCTACGAAGATAAGAAACTACGACCATTCCCTTCTATCGACTTCGAAGATGTCGAGTTTTAAAATGCGACATCTATACGTAGTTGGTCCCAAAGTTCTATCAGTGGCATATTATTTTTAATTTTAAATACTAGTAGTTTATGCCACTATCAAAAAATAGAGGGTATTAAAACATGGGTTTAGTTCAGCTACGGGCAACCTTTGACATGTTAGGGGCCAAACTTAAGCATGCAAATACGTGCGCGGGCCGCATTTAAAAGTACTTAGTGCATTTTTTAAAATTAAATGTTATAATTAAATCGTAAAATTTGCAATTGTTACAAACTACGGAAGTTAAATACACCGAAATCAATGAGACACTTGAGCTTGAAATTGGGAAACTAATCCATCGATATTTGGATTAATTTCCCTGATACAAACACGTAAAGAATTTTCCTAATAATTATCGCCCGTCTATGATGTCAACTATGTGTTGATTTATTAATAAATATTTATTTAATAAGTAATACACGAAAATAAACGAAAACGCACGAAAATAAACGAAGATATTCGAAAATACACCAAAATAAACGAATATAGACGAAAATAAATTATAACTTTCATCAATGAAAAGAACTGATCGCATTTATAAGATTTCATTGATCTTGATCAATTTCAATTGTAAGTGTATTTGAGCGTTTTGTACATTACATTTTATGGAAGGAGCAAATTAACTGAAACAGTTTTCCATGTTTTTGAAGTCGCTAACTGTTTGAAAATTGTTCCGACAGTAACTTGAGTTCTTCAGCATATTGAGCATAAGCAGTAGTAGGGATTCACGGGTTCTGCCTCAAGAGGCAGAACCCGTGAATCCCCGCGTGGGTGGCCAATATCAGCGTCACGGTATGACACGAAACTAAAAAAAAAAAAAAAAAAAAAAAGTTTGGTCTCTTTCCCCACTAAACAGACCGTGCTGAGTCGATAGCACTCACTCCCGAAGCGATATTTCTCTCTGTTTCGAAGTTAGGTTTTGCTATACGTTGCAAATTAATCGATTTATTAATCACCTCATAATAAGAATGTAACGTCTCGTCCAAATCCTCATTTACTAATCACCGAGTCAGTTTCGTATCCATAATTAGCAAATTACCATGCGCATTTACCTGCAAATGCACCAGGACAGATGAGAAAAGGATTTACTGAACATTAAAAATATGATTTCCGTGTTTTATGTGTTTATTTGCATTATGTTACAATACAACTTTACTAGTGTCATGTCATTTCTTGGCGAGTCATACGAAAAATTTCTGAGGTAATCTTCCAAGCTGAAACCCCAGAACTTGTAGTACAAATATACTACACAATACTCCCCACAAAAGGCAGAATAGATGTCCTGAACGCTAGCTGTATTATAGCTCCATACCCGACAATTTCTTCTTAAAAAATCCGCTATTACTCTAATAGGTTTACGTCCAAATGAATCAAAATATTCTCCAACTTTTTCGTGGTTGATATGAATAGCTACCCAATGAGATCCTGGTTGTGAGTCAGGGTCGAGATTGCATATAATAAATGTGGGTAAGTGTACGTGCTTTGGTAGGCGATTCGAGGGGTACACGCTATACTGGATGCTGGGATGTATTTTATGGAGACTCATTTGCAGGTTTAATGTATTCATTTTTACTCCAACGCGTTTGACCTTCTACTCTTTGTATTTAACAAAAACGGAAAGGACCCTTGAGAATCACGTTGTGCTTACTTAGCAATTTAATACTGTCTTCGAAAACTATCGGAAGTTTATCAGAGCGAATTCGCAAAAGCGACATTAAATCCATAACTGTTAAGATACTTGTATATTTAGAAATAAATAGATCTGCTTACGTTCAATATTTATTCATGATTTGACAAACTTACAATATTTAAAAAATTACACAAACACGGATAAAATCATTACATTACTTATTGTACATACGTTATATGACTGTTGTATTATTAACAAGTTTGGTATAAAAAAATAAAAACATTTTGATTACAATATACTATGATAAGAAATAACAATTATTTTAGTATTCAGAGAAACTTATTTTATATCAAAACATGACTTAAAATGAGTAGACATACTTTTATGATTGCATTAATTATGACAGATTCACATAATACTTTCTCTTTTCATAAAATACAAAAGTAGAAAAGTTGCAACGGAATGTAACAAAAATGAGATTCTGTAGTTGAAATATTATTATATTATCCCATACATTTTGAGATAATGAATCAGTCATACATAATAAAAACTTACAAAATGTGATGTATCCTAACTTTAATGACAAAAAATAGCATTTTTTCTTTTAAACATTATGTTTGGCGGTTAAATAGAAGCAACATTTACTAATAAAATGTATTAAAATTGACAGAAATTATAAGAACATAGGGCAGGAGAAAGTAAATTAGATATTTAATTATAAACTATAAATTCTTGTTAAACAGTAAAAATATTAACAGGATTAATGAAGATCTAAAACAATAACAATACTTGTCTTTTTAGTAATAAAAAATCAAAATTGTTATACAATTATAAGAAGAAACTAAAAAAATTTAAATACTATTACCTATTTTAACACCAAGAATAAGATTTAAAATTTACATGTTGTCATTAATAAATATTTATCCTAACTATAATTTTTTCAGAACTTTACAATTACTTATTTTACAATTTAAAGCTAGTCATTTGTCAGGTTATAATTTTTATGATACATTGAATTGCTAATTACCCTAAGACCATAACTTTGATTACACTACTTATTTATTAATATTATGATACAATTATAAATCTTAAATAATCCATTATACTAGTATTGGAATCTGTAATTAATTATTAACTATAAATATATTTATGTTGTGTTGTATAGATCTCTCAAAATCCTATAAGTAATTAAAATGTCATAGAACATAGACAAGTCGAAAAGTGTATGTAGATAAAACTCATGTGCGTATTCTAAAATATTTTATCTGAATTTTTGGAGTTTAAATTATGTAGGTACTGATTTCGAATAAGCCTCTTAGACCTTTAATGTGAATAGTAGAAAAATAATAGCAATAGGTGAACAAACAGTCTACTAGTAATAAATAAGACGCAAATGTTGACGATTTCTTAACACAAAAATAATCACATAATCTGGAGTTCCTCTTAGAGTGGAATAATATAGTTTTATACACTTAATTAGTTCTTATAGTGTTTTAATGCCATCCACCAAATTAAAACTTACACAAACTACAAGGTACATACGCGAATGTAAATACAGATATTAGTTTTATAAACTGTTCTATTAAACTGGCATTATTACATGAGTTACGTTTAATTTTGATACAGTGACGTTAAATATAAGTGGGTTATTTGTTTTAGTCTTTCAACGTCACATATTAATTTTATTAAAAGTTATTTATTTTTTCACATAACTGGCCGATAATAACAATGGAACAC
Organism: Pieris rapae; assembly: GCF_905147795.1. Lineage (NCBI taxonomy): Eukaryota > Metazoa > Arthropoda > Insecta > Lepidoptera > Pieridae > Pieris > Pieris rapae. The sequence continues at coordinate 6,406,205 of NC_059511.1, read as the reverse complement.
AACGGTAGGGATGGCGATTCTTTACGAAAAAGATCGATTTTTAAATCGATTCGAATCGTAGTCTAATGAATCGATTCACGAAAAAATCGAGGCCTACAAAATCGATTCTTAAAAAATCGATCTTTTTTTTTTTTTTTTCAAGTTTGCGTTTCCAAGGGTCCCTTAGTTTTTACGTCCTGGTGACAATATTTGCATGTGCCTCCGAAGTCTTTTTTAATAAAATGATTCCATAAATCACTTCTACCCGACATGCTGAAAAAAATATATTTATTCCTCATTTATTATATGTATTAAACTTGATAAACAATGATATTTTAAGTAATTAGTCACTAGTTTCGAGTAATATTCAAAATCCTATTAGGATTAGTTAGCATAATTTCTTAATGAATTTAAAAGAATATTTTATATGAAAGAATAGTTTAACATTTTATAAAAAAGTAACCTTTATATAAAAATAGCACCAAATGTGAATCGATTAATTAAGATACGAATTGCTTTAAAAATTGATATTTTTCGGGAAGAATCGCCATCCCTAGCCTGGCGATTACTTGATTAAAATAAAATTAGAGTAAAAGCGATAGTTTATTTTTAAAATGATAATGGGAGCTTTACTATTTTTTCTGTAAACAAGATGAATAATTTGATGCTTTGACGTTAAATAGATAATTGGACATAAAGTAATCGTGAATGAAGTATGAACACTTCCATCAATAAGAATTCCACATATTACTTATTAGTTATTTCAATGCTGATTATTCCTGTGTAAAAGTAAATTTAAATGATAATCACAACTAACAGAACAAACTGAAAATAATAGCGTCAAAGTAAAAAATAAGAAGCGCTTTACTTATTTACTTACCTACTCTCAATTAGTTATTATTTCGCAACAAACACTACATGAAAATCTGATGAAAATCAATCATGAAAATACTTATATTACGATAATAACAGTATTCATTAAACGACAACAACAAATGAATAATGCAATATCAATCGTCACAGATTATAAATACATAAAGTCAAAGACTACAAACGTAACTTTTCGTTTGCGTTACAGCCATTTCGCGAGTTTATGAGTAGTTAACTCTTTAACCGGCAGCACTCTTATAATTCAGGCACATTCAATTAAATGCAAATAATTGTATGGTTTATACCAAAACAGAAAAAATCGAATGTCGATTTTCAAGGGTGATATATCGATTCAGTGAATCGACACAGTACTTAATATCGATTTAAAAAATCGATATTTTCTGCTCGAAAAATCGATTCTTCGATTAATCGATCTCAGATCGCCATCCCTACACAACGGTAGTTTACCAAGGTCACGTAACAATAAATAAATCAAAAAATAAAAGAACAAACAAATGATTGTGATATGTGCCAGATTCATAGGTTACTCACAATTCGTATACATTTTAAATAATAAATATGGATTCCTGGTGTGTGATTAAAAAATCGGTAAATGCGTTTATTGGTCCGATAGATTGTAATGAAACATTTCCATCCCGCGGCCATAGTAAATTGGGCCCGAAGACCACAGCTAAGTTGCTGCTTGTCATCTTATTTAGGCAGCTACGATCTTGTACCTATAAATATTATCTCTAGTAGGACATAAAACTTAACAATTTGAATCTAGGATTTTTTTAACTATGAGAATGTGTGTATATGTTCATGGCATTTCATAAGTAGTGTTCAGTGCTTTCCAAAACTTTTGCTGGAAGTATGTACGAAATTTGTCTAAGTAATTTACTCTTTGAGGGATTCGTTATTTACTGATAAAATTTCTTCCAAATATTTAGAAGAAATCTTTGTATTGTAGGTAGTAAAAAACTTAATGTTTTGAAGCATATAAAAATAATACTAATTCTTTTGTGAAATCCTTCAGTGTATATATTTCAAATTATTTTAACTTTATTGAAAGGTGTATGTACTATATGTATAACAATCTAAAAATAATCAAAGAAATACAAACAATTATTTCATTTAGGTTTGAAGTGCCACAAGTATTAATCATCATTTTTTTTAATATATAGCAAACGAGCCTGCGGAACGTCCAGTAAGGGACGACTCGATTTATTTTTATATGTTATAGTAAAATTAAAAAAAGACAAATACCTTCCACAAAAACTGCATAATATACTTTAAAATCTTGTAATTGTCTAGAGGTAGCTTTTCGAGAATCAATATTTTCACCTTTCCTGCCTTCCTAGGTATTATCCAGGCTGAAAATATAAATTAAATACATTCCTTTAATTATGACCAACTTCATTAAAATTAGATTAACAATTCTACTCGTGTTTTGTACATATATTTTCTGTTAAGAAAAACTAATATTTTTATGCCAAGACAGAAATAGTTGTTTCCTAGAACTTTAGGACGAAACACGAGAGTAGTTTATTATTTTATATGAGTAAATATATTTTAGGGATTAACCTTAGCTTTATAGTATATACAAGTAAATACACAAATATACTAAACATGTATTTAGTAAAATCTGTAGTACATTTTAATCACATATTTATATTTTGTGTATTTACTATAAAGCTAAGGTTAATCCCTAAAATATATTTACTCATATAAAATAATAAACTACTCTCGTGTTTCGTCCTAAAGTTCTAGGAAACAACTATTTCTGTCTTGGCATAAAAATATTAGTTTTTCTTAACAGAAAATATATGTACAAAACACGAGTAGAATTGTTAATCTAATTTTAATGAAGTTGGTCATAATTAAAGGAATGTATTTAATTTATATTTTCAGCCTGGATAATACCTAGGAAGGCAGGAAAGGTGAAAATATTGATTCTCGAAAAGCTACCTCTAGACAATTACAAGATTTTAAAGTATATTATGCAGTTTTTGTGGAAGGTATTTGTCTTTTTTTAATTTTACTATAACATATAAAAATAAATCGAGTCGTCCCTTACTGGACGTTCCGCAGGCTCGTTTGCTATATATTAAAAAAAATGATGATTAATACTTGTGGCACTTCAAACCTAAATGAAATAATTGTTTGTATTTCTTTGATTATTTTTAGATTGTTATACATATAGTACATACACCTTTCAATAAAGTTAAAATAATTTGAAATATATACACTGAAGGATTTCACAAAAGAATTAGTATTATTTTTATATGCTTCAAAACATTAAGTTTTTTACTACCTACAATACAAAGATTTCTTCTAAATATTTGGAAGAAATTTTATCAGTAAATAACGAATCCCTCAAAGAGTAAATTACTTAGACAAATTTCGTACATACTTCCAGCAAAAGTTTTGGAAAGCACTGAACACTACTTATGAAATGCCATGAACATATACACACATTCTCATAGTTAAAAAAATCCTAGATTCAAATTGTTAAGTTTTATGTCCTACTAGAGATAATATTTATAGGTACAAGATCGTAGCTGCCTAAATAAGATGACAAGCAGCAACTTAGCTGTGGTCTTCGGGCCCAATTTACTATGGCCGCGGGATGGAAATGTTTCATTACAATCTATCGGACCAATAAACGCATTTACCGATTTTTTAATCACACACCAGGAATCCATATTTATTATTTAAAATGTATACGAATTGTGAGTAACCTATGAATCTGGCACATATCACAATCATTTGTTTGTTCTTTTATTTTTTGATTTATTTATTGTTACGTGACCTTGGTAAACTACCGTTGTGTTCCATTGTTATTATCGGCCAGTTATGTGAAAAAATAAATAACTTTTAATAAAATTAATATGTGACGTTGAAAGACTAAAACAAATAACCCACTTATATTTAACGTCACTGTATCAAAATTAAACGTAACTCATGTAATAATGCCAGTTTAATAGAACAGTTTATAAAACTAATATCTGTATTTACATTCGCGTATGTACCTTGTAGTTTGTGTAAGTTTTAATTTGGTGGATGGCATTAAAACACTATAAGAACTAATTAAGTGTATAAAACTATATTATTCCACTCTAAGAGGAACTCCAGATTATGTGATTATTTTTGTGTTAAGAAATCGTCAACATTTGCGTCTTATTTATTACTAGTAGACTGTTTGTTCACCTATTGCTATTATTTTTCTACTATTCACATTAAAGGTCTAAGAGGCTTATTCGAAATCAGTACCTACATAATTTTTTTTTTTTTTTTTTTGGAGTTTATGGCCTGGTATCTAGACCTTTAGGCCAAGTCTTGAGTAGTTTTATTTGGTTTATTATAATTTTCCCACTGTATTTTTGATAAATTTATATAGAGGCACGTAATAAGATCTATTTTTTAACATATCACTCAGGTGGCGGGAGGGATCTTGCACTATCACTTGATTTTTCTCTATGTCATTAATTTCACTTACAAGAATCAATCTGTCAAAAGAAAAGCACTCGCATACAAATATGAAATGTTCGATATCACCAACAGGATTATTGCAGAAGGTGCAGTGGCTGCTCGCCACTATGCCCAACCTAGCCAGGTGGGCCGGGACGGTGGAGTGACCAAAACGCAAACCTACATAATTTAAACTCCAAAAATTCAGATAAAATATTTTAGAATACGCACATGAGTTTTATCTACATACACTTTTCGACTTGTCTATGTTCTATGACATTTTAATTACTTATAGGATTTTGAGAGATCTATACAACACAACATAAATATATTTATAGTTAATAATTAATTACAGATTCCAATACTAGTATAATGGATTATTTAAGATTTATAATTGTATCATAATATTAATAAATAAGTAGTGTAATCAAAGTTATGGTCTTAGGGTAATTAGCAATTCAATGTATCATAAAAATTATAACCTGACAAATGACTAGCTTTAAATTGTAAAATAAGTAATTGTAAAGTTCTGAAAAAATTATAGTTAGGATAAATATTTATTAATGACAACATGTAAATTTTAAATCTTATTCTTGGTGTTAAAATAGGTAATAGTATTTAAATTTTTTTAGTTTCTTCTTATAATTGTATAACAATTTTGATTTTTTATTACTAAAAAGACAAGTATTGTTATTGTTTTAGATCTTCATTAATCCTGTTAATATTTTTACTGTTTAACAAGAATTTATAGTTTATAATTAAATATCTAATTTACTTTCTCCTGCCCTATGTTCTTATAATTTCTGTCAATTTTAATACATTTTATTAGTAAATGTTGCTTCTATTTAACCGCCAAACATAATGTTTAAAAGAAAAAATGCTATTTTTTGTCATTAAAGTTAGGATACATCACATTTTGTAAGTTTTTATTATGTATGACTGATTCATTATCTCAAAATGTATGGGATAATATAATAATATTTCAACTACAGAATCTCATTTTTGTTACATTCCGTTGCAACTTTTCTACTTTTGTATTTTATGAAAAGAGAAAGTATTATGTGAATCTGTCATAATTAATGCAATCATAAAAGTATGTCTACTCATTTTAAGTCATGTTTTGATATAAAATAAGTTTCTCTGAATACTAAAATAATTGTTATTTCTTATCATAGTATATTGTAATCAAAATGTTTTTATTTTTTTATACCAAACTTGTTAATAATACAACAGTCATATAACGTATGTACAATAAGTAATGTAATGATTTTATCCGTGTTTGTGTAATTTTTTAAATATTGTAAGTTTGTCAAATCATGAATAAATATTGAACGTAAGCAGATCTATTTATTTCTAAATATACAAGTATCTTAACAGTTATGGATTTAATGTCGCTTTTGCGAATTCGCTCTGATAAACTTCCGATAGTTTTCGAAGACAGTATTAAATTGCTAAGTAAGCACAACGTGATTCTCAAGGGTCCTTTCCGTTTTTGTTAAATACAAAGAGTAGAAGGTCAAACGCGTTGGAGTAAAAATGAATACATTAAACCTGCAAATGAGTCTCCATAAAATACATCCCAGCATCCAGTATAGCGTGTACCCCTCGAATCGCCTACCAAAGCACGTACACTTACCCACATTTATTATATGCAATCTCGACCCTGACTCACAACCAGGATCTCATTGGGTAGCTATTCATATCAACCACGAAAAAGTTGGAGAATATTTTGATTCATTTGGACGTAAACCTATTAGAGTAATAGCGGATTTTTTAAGAAGAAATTGTCGGGTATGGAGCTATAATACAGCTAGCGTTCAGGACATCTATTCTGCCTTTTGTGGGGAGTATTGTGTAGTATATTTGTACTACAAGTTCTGGGGTTTCAGCTTGGAAGATTACCTCAGAAATTTTTCGTATGACTCGCCAAGAAATGACATGACACTAGTAAAGTTGTATTGTAACATAATGCAAATAAACACATAAAACACGGAAATCATATTTTTAATGTTCAGTAAATCCTTTTCTCATCTGTCCTGGTGCATTTGCAGGTAAATGCGCATGGTAATTTGCTAATTATGGATACGAAACTGACTCGGTGATTAGTAAATGAGGATTTGGACGAGACGTTACATTCTTATTATGAGGTGATTAATAAATCGATTAATTTGCAACGTATAGCAAAACCTAACTTCGAAACAGAGAGAAATATCGCTTCGGGAGTGAGTGCTATCGACTCAGCACGGTCTGTTTAGTGGGGAAAGAGACCAAACTTTTTTTTTTTTTTTTTTTTTTAGTTTCGTGTCATACCGTGACGCTGATATTGGCCACCCACGCGGGGATTCACGGGTTCTGCCTCTTGAGGCAGAACCCGTGAATCCCTACTACTATAAGCAATATCATACGCAGAGAGCATGTTGAAATAGTACAGCAGCTTTGACTCCAGCAAGAGTAGATCTATCTGAAACACTTCCAAATGGCTGTACAAATCATAACTAAATCATACAAATTGGTTTAGAAAAAACACGTTAAGCCACATCTTCATTTTGGGTCACTTAATTCAGATAATGTTTTATCTTTTATTTTCATAAAGTCTGCTATCTCATTTCTAAACTCGTAAAACCATTTCAACATTTTTCTTTTGCCCACAAAATGTTATGTCGTTATATTCAGCTGATATTTCATCCAAAACGCCTTGAACTGACGATGGTCAAGTCCTCGGGATCGAAGAAAGGTTTTTACTACCTAGTCATAAAATTCTGGATTCAAATAGACTTACAAAACAAGTTCTGTTGGTGGATAATGTTTATCTGGGATAATAATATATTGTCATTTAATTTTGTTGCTTTAAAAAGTCCGATGAAAACTTTACATAAGCAGGCCATAAACGGTGTACCATCAGTGAATGCTCCAATTTACACCATGGCAAGCCAAATCTTGTGAATATCTTTTCAACTTCAATAAAAGTATCCTCTCCTGTAATGGTTCCTTTAAACAGCTGTAAAGCAAGCAATTCCTCAGTAACAGTGGACTTCTTATCAGCAGCTCGAATAAGTATAGTCAATTAAGATATGGAAAATAATTCAAAACCAGCAATCAGTCAATGTTGTTTTTATAGCATTAGCTATCATTCTATACGTCGAACAATAGATCGTCTTGGCGAACTAATTTTTTCAAAATCAATTTTCTTTTCAGGACACAAAATAGCGCAAACTTCTGACTTTGGTTCATTAAAGATTTCAGATGTTTAATAACCTTTAAATAGTTTAGAAATAGCAAAAACAATAAAACATTATTCCCTAAAACTTCATAAGTACTTTATTTTAAACCAGCTTACGCCTGCGTTGATTTCGTACATTTTAGCAGACTCTTGCGGCTTATACAACGATATTAATCATTGATAAACATGCTACGAATTATCAGCTGCTGTTTTATTTTAAATAAACAGAGGTATTTTTCAATAAGGCATTTGACAATTTCTTCTTCATTTCTTTCTTCTTTGCCCACATGTGTGGGTGTGGGTGAGTGGGGCTAAGATAATAATAACTCCTATCTATCCTATCGAAATTATTGCTGATTTTAGACCTAGGGAATGAGTAAAGGACGATAATTTTAATGCTGTAAGAGGTCACTGCTCTGTATATCATTATTTTGCATTTTATATAATAAGGTAACACCAACTAAAGTTCTCCGATCGTACAGTGAAATCATATTACTTTTTTTAAGTCGCTGGTGTTACGGGTGACTATATGAAATTCCTCTGCTTATGAAATCTAGGTGTTGCGTAAAAGATCTTTGATTGCTTTTAACGCGTTTCGAATATATCGCATATACTTAGTGGATTCCATATATAATACTGGCATATTCAACATGACTGCGACCAGAGCGTTGAACAAAATTGTTTTAGTCGTACAACCAAAACAATCTGCATTCCGTTTAAGAAATCCGAGCATTCGCGGATGTGGTGACTACTTTATTGAGCTGAGATATAAAAGTAAATTTTTTGTCAATAATTCCAAGTCACGTATCTCCTGAATCTCCTTTAATGGCGCGCCGTCAAGCTCATACACGCTAACAAGTGTTTTTTTTTCCTTGTGTTATATTAAAGTATATTATCAAAACATACAAATAAGTGATTAAATATATGTATATATAAATAAAGCAATACACCCCATTTAGATTAAATTTACACCGCTAAAGTTTAAATATTAATTATTAATAACTTCTATTAGACAAAAACAAATAAAACCCAATAGGTACATAAAATATTTTATGAACCCATATAAATCATATAAATGTATTTACCTAAAATATCTAAATAGAACAATAAACTAAAAATAAAATAGTCTTATTAAATATATATATAATATAATATAGTATAGCGTAATATAATACATATAATATAATGTATAAATATGTTATATAAATATATATAATATAATATAATAAATAATGTATAAATATAAAAAGTAATTAATATAAACCTGTTATATCAGGCTATGCCATCAATGCCACATCTAGTAATAAGTCCAATCCTAAACCTATGTTTTTGCTTGGTTGACCGTTTCGAGTCTGTTGTGTCTACCTGCATTTTTGTTACTGTATTTGTTTTGTGAATTTTTGTATAGGTACCTTCTGTGCGTTCTAGTAATAATTGTTTAGTCTTGTAATGTTTTTTTCTCAGTAAGCGAATTTTTTTAATTCATATGAGAAATAAAGTTATTCTAACCGTAATATATTAAAGAACTTATTTATATTGAGGATCATACCATTTAGAAAAAATGTATACCATGAAGGTCACTTAAAAGTAAAGCAGCATCACAGACAGAGTTAATAACTTTGGAAATGGCTTCGTTCCATTGCGTTTGTATTAATTGTACGCCAGCAGAAATCTGCTGTTAGGCCATCATAATCATCAAATCGCATGCGGCGGTGTTTACGGCTAAAATATCGCCTTCACCTAGAGGCAGGTTTTATGATATGAGCAACAAAAATATAATTGGTACCTCACAATAGCCACAAGACCAAATATAATGTTTGCCGTAAGTTATTTGTCTCAATTTATTACAGGAACAGCATTTCTTAAGAGGAACGAGAGTACTAGGTACTTAAAACAAAGTGTCGGGATAACTTTCAAGAAGACTGAAGATGACTTACATGGGTTGGTAGATTAAGATGCATTGTAAAATAGATAGAAAAAGTTTGTAAACGATATGATAACGTCATAATCCATACATTTATATTATCTACTTAAAGCCTCACTACATCGACATTCTTTAAAGGAAACTTTTTATATTGTCTATATACAGGGAAAGTGAAATCTTTTTGAAATTGTCATTCCAAATAAAAAGATTCACTTTTCGAAAAGATATAGTAAAATAATTCTAACATTAATAATTCCATTATCCCGGTCACTTTTTCTTTGGTTGATGGTACTTGTGTTATTGTGTATGTCAATTGTCAACTATCAAGTGTCAATTCTGAATTCACCATTTCATTGGTTTTATTTTAAAAAACGATACGAATAATTAGTTAGCCAGGCGTAAATAAAAATATGACCTATAAGCGTAAAAAATATCATCATGGTGATACGCATTTAAAAAAACGTTGGCGAGTGCGGAATAGAAAGAAAGATTTAGATGAAATTGATGCAGATCTCAAGGAAGGTAAGAATGTCATAACCACATGGTGTCAGGTGTTGACAATTCATGTTTAGGTTATAAATAAGACTTTATATGTATTCTGATAACGACTATTTTATTATTTTCAGATAAATCGGAAAAGTTATTGAATCAAGATGTCGATTTAGATTTACCTGGCGCGGCTCAACATTATTGTTTACATTGCGCACGATATTTTATTGACGACAAAGCTCTTCAGGAACATTTTAAAACTAAAGTTCACAAAAGAAGACTTAAAGCATTAGAACTAGAACCATATTCGATCGAAGAATCAGAGCGGGCCGCTGGACATGGAAATTTCAAACTTCCCAACAAAAGAAAAATAGTAACTCAAAATTCTGATGTTATAGACAAGGATGGTGACATTGTTTTAAGTGAAGATTTACCTACACCTATCAAAAAGAAAAAAGTTGATAATGTTGCATAAGGCTTTAATAAAATTTAATAATAAAAATGTTTTTAAGATTCTACCAGTCAGGTCTTCTGCATTGTTTATTAATGGGTCAAAAGCAACTGAAAACTTTGCATTTATAGTACCTCATGTTGATTTTCAAAACCTAATGAAAGATAAGGATATGTTACAAACTATGATTATCAAAAGAAAGTCTAACTTTGATATACAAAAATTAGAGAATCTATGGGAGGTCTATAATGATTTACGGACTCTAAAATTGCAACAAGAAAATACTAAATCTAAACTATCTAAAGAATTATTAGAATTATTGAAATTAAAGAAAGAAGGAAATGAAGTTGAAAAATTTAAAATTCAAATTAACTTAATCAAAGAAAATATAAAGAACCTAAAAAGTCCCCTATGGTCGGCTGAAGAGGCAGCAATGGTTGAGGCTTTAAAAGTGCCTAACTTACTGCATAAATTGACACCGGACCATGAAAAAAATGTTATATTTCAACACAAGTCACCACCCAGCACAAAAAAGGATCATAATGTTGTTGGGAAACAAAAAAATCTTATTAAATATTTAGAAAATACCCATACTTCAGTTTACCTGTTGGGAGATGCAGCATTATTTGAGTTAGGTGTAAAGTTTTACTTTAGTGACTACCTCAAAAGAAGTAATTATATGCAATTTTCTAACCCAGATTTTGTTAAAAGTTTGGTTGTGGAAGGTTGCGGTGTAGATCATACAGATCCTACATCTACATTTATTCTTCATCACCATGATGATACTGCTTTTAACAAAGATAAAAGATTGCATTTAACTGGTGCAGGCTCTCTATATTCATTCATGGCATATCATACAAAACATGTTATGTATAGTAAAGTTTTACCACTTAAATATTTTTCTTTAGGTAGGCAATACACTCCATCAACAAGTAAAGAAGAAAACCATAGTTTGTTTAATCTCAGTCAATCTTCAGCTGTTCAAATATTTGAAGTTGCAAGAGATAATAATGAATTAGATGAACTGCTTCAGGAGACTTTATGTATGGCTAAGACATTATTTAATGAGCTAGGCTATCATTACAGATTAAGCTATGTGGCAGCTGACAAATTACATGTGTGGGAATCTTTAAGAGTTGCTATTGAAATGTACTCAACTTCTCAGAAGAAGTACATTGAAATTGGTCACCTTTCTCTTATTGGAGATTTTATGAGCAAAAGACTATTGTTTACCTACACAGATAATAAAGAAGCTAAGTTCCCACATATTTTATCAGGTACAATTTTGAATATCCCAAAATTTCTTGGTTGCGTTTTAGAACAGGATAATGAATTTTCTATTCCAGATGTATTTAGAGTGGAAAATTGGTCAAATAAAATAATATAGACAGAAATGTATATTTTTCTTTAAACAATTAAAAATATTATAAATATCCTTTGGCTTTAGTTTTATCCTAAAATTATAATTTAAAATTTGATCTTTTCCAACTTGGACAAGACAAGTTGATAGGTGATTGCATAGTAACTTCTATCAGATCAACTTGCCCACTTTTTGAAACTAGCATCAAAGTATGTGTCCTGCAAACAAATAAAAATAAAAAGATAATTGACTTAGTGTTTTTGATTGCCAGATGAAATTTAACTTAAAAGTTAATATAGGTTAGATACTTTAAAGCATATAGAAAGTTATTACACTAAAAACAAATTTCATTATTATTTAGTTACCTTGTTCCATAACGGGCTGATGGTATGCAAACAAATATTGATGAGAAACATTTGTAGTCCATTGGTCTTCGATTTTGTAGAATTGGGTCTGGTAAATGTCTAAAAAGTTAGAAGCTATAAGTAAGATGTTACACAATTCACAGGCCACAAATTGTAAGTAGTGAATCTGTATTAATTTATTACATTATATAATATTAATAGTTTTTTTGTTTAAACAAGCAGACACATTGCAATGTGCAGCAATATAGAAATATAAGTTTCACAATTTACAACCATAAGAAAGTTTGGAACAAATTTATAAACAAAAACCTTTCTTTAGATTTTAAAAAATCTAAAAGACTTTCTATCAATTTTGATTTATCTTCAATAGCTTTATATTCTTCGCAAATTTTTAGCATTCCTTCCCTTCCAGCTACCACCTTTGACAGAGGAGTATCAGGCAAGTTGTTTGAAAATCCTACACATTTCTGTTTCCATGACTGCAAATGATGTGTTGCATTTGTATATGTTTGAATAAGGGGTTCTTTATTTCTGAAAAAGATACATAGTTTTAGTAAAAAAGTCGAAAATGTATTAACCAATTTGATTGTAATTAAACTTTGATTTGGTAAAAAACATATGTATAATGTGATAAATTACAGAAGCAAGAGCCAGACAGAGCCAACAAGTTTTACAAAACTAAGTGTATGCTAGCTTTAAGTAGTTGGTGTTCTTAAAATGCTTTTAGATGATTTGGTTTCTATAAGGCTTACCTTAACTCTACTGTCACAAAGATAAATCCATTATAGTCATCTTCATTATCTTTCATAAAGGGCACATAATTTTCTGTTGTATATTTACTTTTTATATAGTCAGTTACAATCTTTCCTCTACCTTAAATTATGGAGTAAATAATTGTCAAACCTAGTTAGCCTAACCTAGCCTGTAACTGGGCATGGGTTAGAAGAAATTCTATCTTTTGAATTGCGATTAGTTTGTTTTATTATGCCACTATCACAGATAGCAATGTATTTCATATTGATTCATCATGTAAAAACAAACAGATTTTGCTTATATTTATTTTAATCTACTTTTGCCATTGTACTACCTAATAATTGATTAAAAAGATGTAAGAATAAATAGCATAGAGTACTTACTTTTAGGACTTTCCTTTTTAATTTCAGGATAGTTAAGAAGTAAACCAAGCTTCTTCTCAGACGACGAGTAAGCTAACCATGTGCTTTGACATTCCGCTTCTAAATCAATACCTGAAAATTTATGTATTGTTATTATTATTGCATTATGAGGAAATGTTTAAAAAGTTTTTTTTTGTACCTCCAAAAATAGTGAGGTCTTCCTTCCACGGAGCCATATTCTGTGCTTTACGATCGAAAAATTCATCCCTATTTGCAGCTAAAATTAAACTGTAGTTGCTTTCTGGATCATGGTAACCAGAATATATAAAAACTATGCACATTCTTGTTTAACTTTTTCTGAATCGCCTATTTATACGTAAGCGATGACAGATATGGTAAACGTTATCAGGCAATTATTTTTATTTGTTACATATCCAGACTTTGGCCAGACAGCTTTAAGACTTGATAATAATTTCAAGATAGATTTTATGTATTATGTTACTAGGTACTTTTTTTTCCCTTTGGCTCTTACACTGTTTCTGTTTGTGCATTAGCCAGCGTCAAGTATGGGATTTTTATAATTCGTTGTTTTAATTATTTACAGTTTATGCATAATGAAAAAACTAAGGAAACCAATCGCGACATAACATAAATAATTGAAAGCGCATAAATTTTTTTTTTATTTTTTTTTTTATAATATGGCCCGCACGGTTTGTGCATTGTGGCCCAGGGTCAAAACAGGGAAACGGGTAAAAAAATAAACGTAACGGATGGAACGGAATTAAGGAAAGGAAAATCTATAAAATAAAAGATCAATTCTTATAGAGATAGATATAAAAGGAGTGTAAGAAAAGATATTTACATATATACACATTCATAGGATCTAAATTTTTATATCATTACTTAAGATAAAAGCTGCTAAAACTTTATATATATGTGGGTCCATTGTTGAAAGTAAACAGGATATGGATGAAGGGAAAGGAATTTGAAGGGAAATGAGACCGTCGATAAGAGCCGACCGTTCGCGCCGAGAACAAACAAAAATGATGTGATTCAAATCAGCTTCAGCATATCCACATTCGCACGTAGGGTTGTCAATAATATTAAACTTAGCAAGGTGAGCTGGGGTGCAGACGTGTCCCAGACGCATACGAGACAGTATTGTTGTAACTCTTTTACCGAATCTCAGTCTCCAAAACCAGGGCTTAATGGGTATAGAAGGTTGAATAGCACGATAATGGCGACCTTTTGAACGATCTTGATTCCAGGATTCAGTCCAGGAATTCCGGAGATAAATCCCAGAAAGAGCCATCAAGTCATGCGCATAGTTTCCAAAAATATCCACATCTCCACTATCCACTGCCTCATTGGCAATACGGTCGGCTTTTTCGTTTCCAGATATTCCACAGTGACCAGGAATCCATGCAAACGATACGGAATAGTTTTCTTTCAAACATTTCAATAGTAAGTTTCTAATTTCGGAAATGACAGGGAATTGATAAAGTGATCCAAATGGGAACCGGGCTAGGGCATTTAAAGAACTAAGTGAATCTGTAAAAATTACAGTTTTTTGAAGTTTCAGTAGAAGGATGTATTCTATAGCTTTGAATAGGCCAATACATTCGCCAGTGAACACGGAGGATTCAGGAGGGAGTTTAGTTTTTTGGACAATATTGTAGTTAGAATGTATTACACCAACACCTACACATCCATCACTGGAATGTTTAGATGCATCTGTAAATATTCGATGCCATTGTGGCCACTTAGTGTCAACAATATAATTAAATGTTAACTTTTGGTTTTTCTCAATTTTAATAAGACCTATGCTAGTATGTATAACAGGAGAGATTATAAGGGAATTGTAACTATATTTAAACAAAGGATTGGAAGTCGCTTGGTGAGTAGGAGCCTTAAGAGAAGTAAATCTTGTGAAACTTTTAACCAAACATGGTGTGCGTTTGTTTTTCCAAAATTGAGAAGTGTGGATTATAGATGTCAAGGATGTTAGTTTAGATGTAAGGATATGGTTACTAAATTGCATACAGCGGAATAGGAATTTATCAGATAGAAATTGTCGGCGTAAGTTTAATGGTGGCTCTACACATTCGGTTCTCATACAGTTGATTGGGGTTGACTTCATAGCTCCTAAGACTATTCTCATTGCTT
This sequence comes from Pieris rapae, assembly GCF_905147795.1. Lineage (NCBI taxonomy): Eukaryota > Metazoa > Arthropoda > Insecta > Lepidoptera > Pieridae > Pieris > Pieris rapae. The sequence continues at coordinate 6,390,795 of NC_059511.1, read as the reverse complement.
TTGCTTGAATACTATCCAATTTTTTGAAAGCAGAAACATTTCCTGGTTCCAACAGGAAAGTACCGTAATCCATTACACTTCTGATTATGGCGTTGTAAATCAGTTTTAAGGAGTGTGAATGCGCTCCCCACCAAATGCCCGATAAACATCTAAGAATATTTAAATTTCGTTCACATCTCGCTGTTACATACTCACAGTGGGATACACCGGTGAGCTTAGAATCTAGAACTACCCCCAAGAATTTGATATTATTAGTCGAGGGAATCAAAACATTATCAAACTTTACCTGGACCGGGGGAGGCTTACGCATTCTGGAAAACAACACAACCCTGCTCTTGGATACAGATATGTCTAGACCATTCGAAGTCAGCCATGAGTTTAAAAATGAAAGGGAAGATGTTAGAGTTTGACAATTATTTTCAATTGATTTGCCCGATTTGTATATAAGAAGATCGTCTGCATATTGTAGTACGTTTGTTGATGCCTGCAATGATGTTTCTAAATCATACGTATAGATGTTATAGAGCAAAGGACTGAGTACAGAAGCCTGTGGTAATCCTTTCCATACGGTCCGAGATAGTTTGACATCTTCAATAAATAAATTTATGTATCTTTCACTGAGCATATCTATAATAAAGTTTGTTAGAATTGGTGGTACGTTTAAGCATAGCAGTTTTTCCCTGAGAACCGATATAAGAACATTGTCATAAGCTGAGCTTATATCTAAGAAAGTAGCTACTACTGACTCATTGTTTGAAAATGCTAATCTTATGTCTGTAGTGAATATTGCTAAGCTATCCATTGTGCTTCTACTTTTTCTAAAACCGAATTGGGTCGTTGCTAATAGATTTTTATTCTCTAAAAACCATTCTAAACGGATTTTTACTAGGTGTTCTGCTATTTTCATTAAAACAGAAGAAAGGACAATGGGTCTGTAAGAAGAAGGATCATCGGTTGGCTTATTCTCTTTTAAAATAGGTATAATTGATTGAGTGATCCAAGACTTGGGAATGCACCCAGAAATCATAATAGAATTTATAATATTTGAGTACAGCATCAGCACTCGGTCCGAAAGATTTTTCAAAAAAGAATATGGAATCCCATCTTCTCCTGGAGTAGAGTCTTTTACCTTATTAAGCACACCTTTAAGTTCGATCAAAGAAAACGGAGCGTTTATTCCACTTAAGTCATCAAAAATGTAAGCAGGAATAGTTAATGGAGGAAATCTCTGTTCCGGTACAGAAGGGGGAGCAAGATGATCCATAAACTGATCAGCTAGAGTTATTGGTAATTTAGAAGAAGGGGAATTATTATATGCAGATCTAAATCTACGAATATTACGCCAGACCTCTGACGGGCTGACATCTGGACTAATGGAGGCACAAAATGATTGCCAACCATCGTATTTCTTTTTCTTAAACAATTTTTTAGTTCTACGGGCAGATTCTAAATATAACTCGAAATTTTCTTCTGACATATCCTCGCAGTATTTTTTTTCGGCCTGTTTTCTTTCTTTTATTGCAGCTGTGCATTCATGATCCCACCAGGGAGGTGAAGGAATTTGCGATCGGATCTTAGTTTTAGTGCAAAAAGATTCATCGGCAGCTTCAATCAAAACCTGAGAAAGAATTTCTGCGGAGATCTGGCTACCTTCTTGAGAATAAGTATTAGTTTTCTGCTCTACTATTTGGTTGAATAATTTCCAATCTGCGTTGTTTAATCTGTATTTAAAACGAGGAGAGCGATTGGTTTTGATAGGTTTGTATGAGGGAAAAGTAATTACAAGTGGAAAGTGGTCACTACCATACGAAGATGCTAGAGGGTGCCAGTCCAAAGTTGAAGCTAAATCAGGTGAACATAAAGATAGATCAGGCGCACTTGCACCTTCGCTTGGACCAGTAACACGAGTTGGCAGCCCAGTGTTTAAAATACATATACCATGAGAATCTATAATATCTAATAATTGATCTCCATAATAGTTGGAAGAAGTGCTTCCCCAAGATTGATGTTGGCAATTAAAATCACCTAGGACTAAGAAAGGCCTTGGGAGGATGGAGAACAGTTGATTAAGATGAGAAAAAATATTTACATTAGGACGAGAAAAATAAATAGATACTATACAAATTTTATTTACAATAGCAGCAATGACTGACAAGTCATCACCGAATGAGGGAAGTGGAAATAAGGAATAGGGGAGATTATTTTTAATGACTATGGCAACACCGCCATAGCCGTCAGGTCTGTCCTGTCGGAGAATAACATAACCTGGAATTCGAAATGTCAATTTCGGGCGAAGCCATGTTTCCGACAGAGTTGAGACAAAAGGTTCAAATTTATTATGCAAATAGATTAAATCGTTTTTATTGCAGATTGCGCTTCTGCAATTCCACTGGATTATTTGTTCGCGTTCTGGACGCATAAGTGGATTTTAATTGAGTTAAGGAAGCAAGTGTTGGGCGGCGTTGTTCGGTTACATTGTTGTCAGAGTTAGAAATGGATTTTATTTCAGTCAAAAGTTGGATAACATCAGAGATTGAGAACATTGTTTCATTATTGTTGACGTTACTGTTTATTAAAGCGACCCCGTTAGGAGAAGCTGGAGCATCATAGTCCTTTATTAAACTGAAGTGTTCTGTTTTGTTATACCCCAGTCGTTTTAGTTTGGGGGTTGTTGGTTTAACAAATATGTTTTTCTTATAAGATCTACTATACGACGGAATCGAGGAAGAGGAAGGCGATACAGATGGCACAGGAGAATTAGGAGAATTATGCATGTTTGAAAACTTTACTATTTCAGCAAAAGATTTTGAGACAGGATTATACACTTTGTTTGCTTCTGCATAAGATACACATTTCTGAGCCATATATAATTTAATTTTAGTCTGTCGTTCATATTCTGGACATTTCCTATTTGTAGCAAAGTGTAGACCTGAACACAGACAGCAAGATGCTGCATCATCTTGTATGTTGCATGTGTCCCCAGTATGGCCTTGGCCACACTTGTAACATCGGGGTCGAGAGTTACAATTGGACTTAGTATGACCAAATCGGCAACAAGAATAACACTGAATAGTGGGGTATGAATAAAGTTCCACCGGTAGGGCATTGTAGCATACAAACACATGTTTTGGTAGAGCTTGGCCATCAAAAGTTATAACAACAGTCTGTGATGGCTTCCACTCAGGTGGGGAGCTGTTACGCACTTTATAATTTAGGCGTCTAATTTTTATTATTCCTCTGCTGCCTACAGGTAAAGAGATATTGTCTAATATATCTTCAGGAGACCATTCTGCGGGAACACCCCGCACAAGCCCCATTCGAGTCACATTAAATGAAGGAATAAAAGCTTTAAAATTATTAATTGTCAGGCAAGGATTATTAACAAATTCATTTGCAAATTTGTGGTCTGAAAATGATAGGGAAATTCGGTTTCTGCCTATCCTTTTAATGCTACCATTAATAATGTTTTTAAATGAATTTTTCTTAAGGAAATACCCAAATTGGACTGGGTGCAAGGAGGCAATGCCAGTATCTGAAGAAACTTTTTGCACATGAACTACAAATGGCCCTATGTCATAGGCCTCATAAAATGATCGGCCTGTAGGGTTTTTTGGAGACTGAGAACTATCTGATGGGGGGTGTTGTTGGGTATTAACAGTAACACTTGTATTATGTGCTGGGTAACCTTTTTGCTGAAAACTATCTATATCGTTAGCGTTCTTAATCTCAGTACATAATGAGGGAAATTCAATATCCGGTATTTGGCACGAACAATCAGTCTCTTTTTGCTTGTTACGACGCGTCGGGTCAAATCTTTTTTTCCTCTTATTACAATGTTTGCAAATTTTACCTAATCTCATTCTTTTACGGTCACTCCGTTGATCCACATCTGTGTCTACACTGGACTCGTCCAGTTTAGAAAATCTATTTTCTACTATAATATTACACGCAACCTCAGGGGGCGAGCCCCCGATATCCGGGGGCTCGTTCATTTTTTCGCCTGATTCCAGGCCTTGAGGAAAAAGTATAAAAACTTACCAAATGCTGAAGAATATATACACAAATTAAAGAAATAAACAATTAAGTTAAACTACTACATACAATATATACAAATTGATCTTTTATATCAATTAAATTAAATTTATAAATTTTACTAAAAAACAAAACTCCCGCCACGACCAACGTTTCCCGCCTTTTTTTTCAGCGCATAAATTTACAAAAAATCAGAATAATTAATAATGGAAAAAAATCAAAATTATACTAGGTACTTACTATGCCGTTACCAACTAACGTTAAACTATAGACTTAGTATATACTAAGTCTATGCGTTAAATGCGTCTTGTGTTGACTGTTGGTCTTAGAGTATTAAGCCAGAAAGGAGTCGCCTTTACGCGCGTCCCCCTCTGTCAAAGTACGAACCCGCTGGACATACCCGTTATATAAAACTGTTTCTCGACCCTTCCGCGCCATTCCGGTACGACGCTTGTTAGTGTAAAGAGCTCCGACAAAAATGACTGGATGCAGTGTATTCGGCTGTAAAAAAAGGTCTGACACATCGAGTGTACAAAAAGACAACGTGACATTTCATCTGTAAGTATTTTCTTAAGTAATATTATCGTATATTATAAGAATACGTGAAAATCAAATAAATATTCATTGCCGAGTAATGCCGAGTCAATGTTGCCAGTTTATTGCAAAGTTCCGCACTATAACGTTTTTTGTGGCTTAATTTTTTATTTGCATAATTTTTTTACTAACAGATGGTACTTACATAGGGATCATATTGTTCAATGACTTAAGTAAATATGCTTTACTATTGATTATTAGTTGTCCTGTTCGTGGATTCGCTCACAAGTACTTTGAAGGTTTACCCGACACTTCAAATTTTCTTATTATACTAATGTCTTTAATTAATGAAGAAAGGGCGTGAAAAATTATAAAAATTTATCACATGAATTTATCCTAATAATGGTTATTTTCCTAAGTTGGTAGTTAGCCACACCAACGCCGGTTTACGTCATTTTAGAGAGGGGACACATACTATTTTTTATCGATAAATTATTGAACGAATGAACAATATACTGTATTTATGGATACATTTTTTTAGTTTGAAATAAAACAGTTTTATTTTTATTATAGATTTCCAAAAGACCCTATCCGTCGACAACAATGGATAAAAGCTTGTGAAAATCACAGAACATGGCTACCCAAACGTACAAGTAAAGTTTGCTCCGATCATTTTGATACGTCATGTTTCTTGTTGCTGGCTAACAACAAAAGAAAATTAAAGGAATCAGCAACACCTACTTTTAAATTACCAAATGTAAGTTATATCTAGTTTCGATGCAAACATGTAGGGATCTGTAATAACGTATTATGTATTCCATATAGTTTTGAACATCCACTGAAGTAACTAAAAAACGATTAATTGCTTTTCCAACACCAATGTATACCTATTCTTTACTTCAATGTATACCTTAAAATATAACGGTTTTCAGAAATTTATTCTGTCAACATACGAAGCAAATAGATCTTTATGATTGTTATTTTAAACTAACCTTCTACTTGCGAATTCGTCTCGGCGGATTTTGGATTGTAACAATTTTTTGACTATCCCTTGGGGACCTTACACATTTCCGGGATAAATCATAGTCTGTGTTAGTAGTGCTTGTTCCCTACACCCCCCAAATTTATTAGCATTATACCTTGTCTCCTTCAAACTTAAACACAATAACAAAATTAATTTGCAGCTCAATAACGCGTTCGTCATATAAGTATGACAGTACAAGATTGAAACACTGATTTTGTATTACAAACTTGTTGTCACGTTAACAAAGTATGGCGCGATTTGTTATTGAAGCGCAACTAATTTTGTAACCGTGTTTAAGATTGATAGAGACATGTTATTGGAGCAGGACGCATCGCCTTTCAGACTGAGTATCAAACACCAGTAAAAACCGGTTTTTACAGAAACAGGGTTTCAAACTACTAGTCGACTGCAATTCTACACTATCCGTGTGCAGTCACATAGATACAAAGCTCAACTTACGCCTCACGGACTGTAGTAATGTTATTTTATATGGTATTTTGTAGGCTGACTTCGAAAAACCAACCGATTGCCAACCAGCGAAAAAAATGAGATTTGAGTCTGAAACCTCGGCTAGTTCACCACCCCACTCATCAACTTTTCGCTCTGAGTTATCAACAAATCATGTTTCACCTACTACAAGTACTAATGTTTCTTGTTATAAATTGGACCAAGAAACACCACGAAAACGGAAATTAAGAAGAATATTAGTTCAAAAAAACAAACAAATTAAAAGACTTCAGTCGAAAACACGATATTTAAAAAAGAAAGTTGCTAGTTTAAAAGAAATACTTGATGAGTTAACCAAAAAATCTTTAATAGATAAAGAAAGTAGCAATAAAAATAAATTGTTTTAATGTCAAATGATTATACAGTTACATGATGTTTTCATATTAATAAATACTTTGATTGACAATGTGTTTAGAAACCCCCTGTTGTACTTTTTAACCTCTTTGTAATAAATATTTAAGTACGTAACGTAAAACGTTAAAATATTTAAAACGTAACAACTGAATGATTGAATGAATAAATTTTATCGACATTCCTTATCGACATGGTGGTAGCTCTAATTATCTCGGGATTGTTGCGTATGTGTGCTGTACATGTAACGTGTAAAGATACGATTTCTTTAAATGTGTGCGTTGCGGTTACTCTTGTGTAAGCAAATTAGGTTTGTGTGCGTGTGTACAAACATTGTGCAATTTGTTTCTGTAGTAAAATTTTGTCTGTGTGAGTGCCTCGTCCCCCGCCGATGTTTTGGCAGAAAAATTAATTAGCATCGTTCGAGTGATGGCGTCTCCTTTCTGGCTTAATACTCTAAGCTGTTGGTACTATTATAGATAGTTGATAGAACAGTCTCGACTCATTCTTTCGAGTTTCGAAATTTTTCAAAAATATTCATGACACTAAAACAGATTCACTATTCAAGTCAATATTTTTTTTACCTTAAGATGTCTTAAATAATAATTCATTCTAATAGATTGGTAAAAAAATTAAATGAATCCGATATAACATCACATTAAAAAACAATGGGATAAGCTAGTTAAAATACATAATATTTACATAAATATTAAATCTTAATATTATTATTGACTATGAAGAAAGATAATAGATTATAATACTATAAAGGATAAAGCAAAAGGCAGGAGATTTTAGTCGGAAACGGACCATGTAGTAATAACATGTAGGAATTCAAAAATAAATTATGGCCGAGGTCACCAATATCTTCTCTACAGTCACAAATATTACTGTCAACTACACGAATCCTTGGTAAATGATGAGGTGTACATACATATCTAAAACGCATTCTCGAAATGACAATTTTAGAACTTTTAACTTCAAAAAACCATGGTTTACTGGGGATCCTAGGTTGAATTTCAGCCTTTGATCTTGCTGCTTTTCAACCAAACATTATTCCATGACTCCCAATGATGGGTTTTGGGAAGAGTAGCTAAATCATCTATGTACGGGATTATATCTATATGGCTGTTTTAGATTTTAATAAGTTCTAAAGCTTTTAAAGGAGAGAAAAATTATCCAGTAAAAACCGAGGATGCAGGAGGAAGTTTAATTTTTGTTTTATTTTATATTGCCGATGAACAAGGCCAACTCCAACACAATCATCAACAGAGATTTTAGAAGCGTCTGTAAAAATATAATCCCATCTATTAAATTTTGTTCCTCAACTTTACTCATAAAACGAATATTTGTCTCTAGAATATCTTGCTTCTGATGCCTATTGCCTATTACTGATGATATGATGCTTACTCATCTTATATCCGGAGCTAGACATGAATTAAAAAATTGATCTGTGTTATAAATATGGGTAATGATGGAGATTGATATTGGCTGAGTATTGTTAAAAATTTACGAAAACTTATTATTAGGCATGTTAATGAATTGTGACGCCAGTAACGGGATGTATGAATAATATTGTTCAATTCATGCAGTTTTTCATGAAGTGGATGCTTAGAAAACGGCATTGATTAGAACAAGAATCGATCACTTAGAAATTGTCTTCTTAACATTGATTACATATAACGATCATTATAATTCTCCCTTGTCTGTGCTACATTCCTCTAGAGTTTTAAAGTCTGTAGCGAGAATCGCTTATTGCGCCTATGGTCCATTAATTTTCTTGTAATTATTTACTAAAAGAACAATATCTGAAATATTTTTATTGTAATAAATCATTAAAATCATAAGTTTACAATGGAGTCTAATATATCTTTTTATAGTTTACCAGTAAGTATAAATTAGTTTATTGCTATAGAGAGTATTTTTTTGTTTACTTACGAGATACCTATAAAATAGTTTGTAGATTCGGAAAATTCAGAATCGGGTTTGTTTAGAAGAGGAAACGAATGTAATTTCGATATACATAATCCACTCTCTTCGAGCGGCGCTTTGTTAGGAGGCGACGATGTCCTCGCACAATTTCTCACAGACGGTCCCCTCGAAGAACCCGATCTTAACGGCCCGACGACCTTGCTCTGTGAAATCTGTAAAAAGAAGTTCGACAATGCTAAGAAATATTATGGCCATTTGCGAGTTCATTCCAAAGATAATTTGTGGGTTTGTGGTAAGAAATAATTATCATATTAATATCCTTTTATTTTGTACTGTAGTTGTGCTTTCCATAGTTTATTAAAATGTTTGTGTCAGGCTTACAACAAGATACTAAATATATTACTTAAGTTTACTTATATTTCAGATAAATGTCCAAATCAGAAATTTTCAATTAAACAAAACCTAATGAAACATTATCTAACTCATAAACCATTAGCTAGAGTATGGAAATGTCCACAGTGTTCTATGGTTTTTGAAGCTCTTTGGCGTTTACAACAACATCTTTTTTCTAAACATTTAAACTACAGGTAAACTGCTATAAACATTTTGTCTTCATTACTGCAGCTATTCATTTGGTGGTGGTGTAATTTTATATCTAATTTCTAAGAATTCTACTAATTTCGAGGATCCCATTCATTGTTACTATCATTTTAAAGACCAATTAATAAGCTTTCAAAAAAAAAAATCATTTGTTTACAAGTGTATTTTATATATAAGGCTTATATATTAAGGATGAATCTGTAGGTTGCTAGAAGTTATCCCAAAATATTTATTTTAGACCCCATAAATGTGATGTGTGTGATAAATCATTTCTCAAGGCCTCTGATTTGAAAAAACACAAAGACATTCATGATGGTGAGTTTTCAAAATTAATTAAAATATTTTTCATTATGGAAATGTATAAAATAATAAATTGTCAATTTTTTTGTCACAGAGATATAAACTACTATAATTATGACAAGTACATACATGCAAAATATTTGTATCATACATACAATTGTTATATATACATAATAATTGGCACCTAGGGAACTGAAATATTTTTTTAATTGTGTGTTTTGAATAATTTATGTAGACACAAGCAATACTTGCTAGTTATGGTAGAATTTAAATAATATTACATATTCATACAAATTTTTAGTAAAATAAATTAGTATTTTTTACAGGTTTAAATAGATTTTCATGCACCAAATGTCACAAAAAGTTTAAAGATAAATCTAATTTGAATCGTCACATGGTTTGTCATACTAAGGAGAAGAAATACTGTTGTTTGGGCTGTCAAAATAGATACTCCCAGGTATAATTGCAATCAGATACAATAAATTGTGAATATAAATTAAAGTATTTTTGTAATGTAAATTTACAAGTATTTAATAAAATCTTAAAAAAAAACATATCTTAATATTAATTTAATTATTTTCATCAAAGATATTTTAAAATTGATTGTAGCAATTATGCAAGATTTGAAGTATAAATATGTATTTATGTATAATATTTTAGCTGGCTACATTAAAACGTCATCAAAAAACTTGTACTCAATTTGTAGACACAGCCAAAGACAAAACTACTAGAAAAAACTATTGTCGGGAATGTGGCATGTCTTTTCAGTATAAGAGTGCATTGTTGGAGCACTGTGTCAGGTAAGGGAAGGGAGGGATTTTTCTGTTCTAGAGATGAGTAGTATTGTTTGTTTTATTTTAAATAATATCAAACCTTATTGTATAGCTAAATTAACAGGACTTGCTTCTGAAAAAAATTTTACTGTTCTGTTACCAGTATTTTTATTTCTTCACAGGCAACACACAGAAAATGGAACAGATACAAAACAAAATACTGATGGAAATAAAATTGAGAATATTGTTGATGACATACTATCAGTGGAAGATGATTACATGACTATGTCAACAAACCATGAAATATTAAATACTTTTAATAATAATACAAGTTATTCAAATGCTACTCCAGATGATAATTTAATGCAAATAGAATTTTTAAAAGATATGAATCAACTACATTCCTTAGATGACGAGTTCCTATATAATGATTTAGATTTTGACAGCTTACAAAATAGCCAAATCTTTAATATGAACACTAATGATATGGATTACAGTGGCAATGGGGAAATATTTGACTATACAATAGGTAGCAAAAGTATGGATCAAGATTTGATGAATGCTCTTGGACGAAATGATAATTTACCTGAAGATTTATTTAATTTAAACACATTTCCTGATAGGCCAGACATACCTCCCACTTTGCCTGATGAGTGTGCCACTATTTTCGAAAGCGATGTTGATTTAGAAGCGAGTACAAATTTAGCCGCAAATTTAAATCAGCTTATTGGGGAAAATACTGTGCAGTATATTTCTACTGAAGATGATGATACATTTATCATAAGCCTAAACAGTGAAATCGACGCCGAGAAATTACAAGATATGTTAAATATTGATGTTGAACTAGTCAATAGTGAAGAAAAAATCGAAATGGGTTTGATAAAGGACGATTATGTAGTTAAACAAGAAAATAATCTCTTGAATAACATAGTACCAGTCATTATTAAAGTAGAGCCAGAAAACGTAAACAATTCAACAGGGACAAATGAGAGTAATATTAAAAAATATAAAAATGCGTTTAATAAAAACATAGTTTTGATTAAAATAGGAGAACAAAATAAAACTTGTAAAGTGGAATTAGATGAAGAGAATTTAAATATTAAAGAAAGTAGAGACAAATCCTGTAATAATAAAAAGTCAGTGGAGTTCATTTGCAATACTTGTAATAAAGTTTTTACCAAAAAGGATAATTATAAATCTCACATAGGTAAGTGGGCAGAAAATGTGTTACAGTATTTTTCAAGTAAAAAAATATTTTAAAATTTCATCATGAACATGATGACATTTTGACTTTATACTTTGATTAGTGTCTTCTAGCCCATAGCATTTAGATGCAAACTCATATCTTTACGCATCGGTAGTAATACCAATATATTCTACTACCAAGATAATGGAAATAGTATTTATAAAGACAAAATTACAATTAATTGAAAAGTAGTCTAGTAACAGCTCCGCTCAATCGTAGTTTTATGTGAATTATACTAATAACCGAAAGACAAAATAGTTATTTTATTTTTGTGTTTTCAAATAGAAACAAAAATAATAATATTTTTAAATATGGATTGTCTATCTGTTATTTGAGCCTGATGATGTATAATGGTGTATGTTTATTCAATTATTACTCGCAATCTAAAAGGCCATATCCTTGGATAAGGTATATTCTTAGTTCGAGTTACATCATCACGGGTTAGCAGTTTTGCATACTGTATGGGAAATTTACACGGATTTTCGTACTAATGTTGGCAGATTAATTATATTTTAAAATATTACAGCAATTCATAATCCGTCCCTTCGTCGTCATCGTTGTGACGTATGCGGCGTTCGCTTTAGTTACCGTTCGACACTTAATAAACATCATGCGGCCGCCCATGAGCCGCGGACCTTGCCGGATCACACGTGCCCGCACTGCCCTTCACATTATTCCGCTGCATGGATGGTAATTTTATTTAATGCATTCTTAATTATATGCTTTTTTAGGTATTAATGCGAAGATATGATTCGTTTTTTGGTTGGATCAAATAACTTTATATGTGTAAAATACGTATTGTTGGATAATCGGTCCAGCCGTTCAGGCGTGATGCCGTGACCAAGGGAAATAGGGATACATTTATATATATATAGATTTATTTATTTAAATAAAATATTTTTGATTAATATTAATATTTATCGTTAATCACTACTGCATTTTAGTTATTTTTTCTCCATACTCCAAAGAAGTATAACTTCTAACGCGTGTACATAAGTACACACCTTTTTTTGCTTTTATACATTTTTAAGGCTCCTAGACCTTTATAAAATGAATAGAAATCTAACCTTACAAAAATATGTATATAATGCGTAAATTAATTTGTAATTTATGCGTAATTTTTGACAGTTAAAACAACATATCGAACGTTCTCACGAGGGTATAACACGTTTCGAGTGTGACGCAGAAGGTTGCGGAAAGCGGTTCTTCAAAAAGTGCGATCTCGTGGTGCATCAACGGTATGATATTTTCCAGTAAATATCTGAAAAGTGTGAATTAAACTTAAGAATTAATCAAATGTTTTAGAATTTTAAACTTTTTTTTTTCTTAAATTGATATTTCTTTTCGTAAACTTGTATTGTGACGTAAGAAACTAAACGAAGGTTTATTAGGTAAATTAAATAAAAATAAATCAGTGGCACTACAACCTTTTTAGGTCTTGGCCTCAGATTTCTGAATCTGTTTCATGATCATTTTTAAATCTAATAGGCAAGTAGGTGATCAGCCTTCAGTGCCTGACACACGCCGTCGCCTTTTTGGGTGTAAAACATGTCGGTTTCCTCACGATGTTTTCCTTCACCGATCGAGCAAATGTTAAATGCGCACATAGATAGTCCATTGGTGCACAGCCGGGTATCGAACTTACGACCTCAGGTATGAGAGTCGCACGCTGAAGCCACTGGGCCAACACTGCTCTCTTATTAGGTAAATATTTACATGAAACGTATGTAAGAAGTTGTTGTTCCCATGTACTTGCAATTCTATTACGTAATATTCTGGTTTTAAGGTATCACACGGGCGAGCGGCCATTTTCGTGCGACATATGCAAGCAGCGTTTTCCACACATATCACATCTTAAAAGACATGAACGCACCGTCGACTGCACTAAAAGGTAATTAGATATTGAAGTTTCGGGGGTATTTAAAGATTTAGCGCCCTCAACAGAATAAACAAAAATGTCTTTTATCAGATCTCGTATTAATATTCGTATTTGTAGTTTATATTTATATATATATATATATATTATAGACCCTTTTGATCGCTATTTTTGATAGATAGCTAGATCTATATAGTTCTGTAGCGTAAACTATGAGTTTAACAAAGTTTTAAGCCCCCAAGTTGGTGCAAAGTATGAGAGAAATCTCGCTTTGCACTGGAGGTGCAAAAATAAATGGAATGTATATGTTTTAAAAGAAAACACCTAATTATTTGGACAATCCCTTTCACAACATAGACAAAAAAAGTCGCACTTTTAGTTGTAACCTTAAATTATATTGGAATAAAGTTTTCCTTTCTTTTCAGGATTCGTAAGAAATGAAGTTACGTCTGTTGAAAAAATGAAGTAAAGCTGTATGCCCGTATAATCAATAATAATAATAATGTATATAAATCACATGACGAATAAAAAATTTACTTAACATGTGTCTTTTTCTCCAAAATATATTCCTTTTTAAAATCATATTATCCAGGTCAAACGGATTTTTCCAAAAATGTTCCAACTAGTTTGGATGTCGTCAATTACAATGGTATCGATCGTACTTTACCCTATTCATTGTTGAGTTTTGAAATGACAACAAAATTAAAAAAAAATCAAAATGTATTTATTCCATATTATTAAAATTAATCACGTGTCTTCAGTTTCTTGTATCTTCATATGTTGCATGAACGACTCTAAACTATTGGCACTGCTCAACAGGCTTTCAAATGTGTGGTGATTTTTGTGTAGCTGAAAATAATAAAACATTGAATAATTAATAAGATAAATAAAGTGAAATTGATCTTAAAATTCAATCAAAGCTGAAACTTATTCCTGAGAACTCGTATTAATTGAAAACCTAAACGTACACATAAATCACGGCCATAGTCGACACTTAAAGCAAATTTGACATACAAACTGTGTGTTAAAATCCAATAAGTTTTTGATATACAGATGCCTCCTAATCAAAAACATTATTAAAATATGTACTCACATATTCGCGCACCCACTTGGACAGTTGATCTGAGTACTGAGGTTTCTGGAACCTTCCATCGACGAGCAAAACTGCTCCCCAGTCCATACGGTGTCTGACGCATCTGCCTACCGCCTGGTTCAGGGGCCTGGAATTAAACATTCAAGAAAACTTCTCAGTCGTTCGTTGCTTGTTTTAAAAACCGTTGTAGGAAAGGTCTAAACATTTTTGAGAGATAAACTTGTATTACAATTTGTATTTGATTATAATTGTATTATAATCTGGTGTCCCGATAAAGTTAAGTTTTAATTGCTTTTAATGAACTTTTTAATATGTATAACAATTCGACGAGGATGAGGATATGCATAATTCTTAAAGAATTTTCTTGATAAGAAAAATTGCCTTGTTAGAATGTAATAAAAAGTCTTTAAATAAATATTTGTCGAGAAACGAAGACATATTTGGAGTTATACATTGAGACGCTGAAATAAATTCTTGAAATATCTCACCTAAAGGCCTGCACTTGCAGCCACTCGCGTCCTTTAAGAAGATTTCTTTCTTTCTGGTATTTATCATTATATTTCATCTTTTCTTTTACAGCCGTTTCAAAAGTGTTTGGATAGGGTATACCAATCTGAAAAATTCTTTTATATTCTTAAATATTTACGGTTCGTTTAAAATAAATAAATTGTGAAAAAACATTAGACATTATAAGCAAATAGATCAAATACAGTTAAAAAACAAACATTAAAGGTGTAGTTAGGAAAAAACATAAGTCATATTAAATCTTACGGCAATGACAGCTCTCGCTTGATGATCTTTGAAGTCCATACCTTCGGAGACTTTACCTCGGTACACTGCAAATAGCAACGCGCCACGCGAAGATGCTGCAGATTCATAATAATCCTGCAGATTTTTAATAATAAATTTTAAATGTCCTATTATATACGTATATTTTAACCTAAGCCTCCTGTCGTAACATTTGGAGCCAGATTAAAAAAAATAACAATTGTACTAATTTAAATGATTGGGCTCGACTTGGACTAAACATTGGCGATATTTTATATCGGGATACTGAAATCATAAAATGAATAAAAGTAAAATATATGATTTCTGATCGTAATAAATATTAAAAATTATACCTATTTTTTATATCATTACCATTAATTTCTAAATACTTAGTTTTTAAGGGAATGCAAAGTAAGCTAATAACGGAAGCCGAACGATAGCATAAGGCTTTTATATTTGCGTGAAAAATAACATTAACACATTTAATTTAGATCGCTGTTCGTGATTGTATAGCTGTTCTTTTACGATTCTTGAATCTCCGAGTTTATAAGTAGAAAAATTCATAGTGATACTAACCTCCATAATGTCGTTATGATCTCGAACATTCCGGCCCTCTTGAAACACATTTTTCATGGATTCCAACATATTCCAAATGCCGGTATCTTGCCATCTGGGATAGAAAAACACATTCAAACTAAATCCTGGTTTTATATGAGTTCCTATATCAAGATCAAATCAACGTGAGCGTTATATTCTCAATCTAACGTTACCCAAATATGTGTGCTACGAAAGGTAACTTGATTATTAAACCGAACAAATATAGATTATTCAGATATTATATCTGCACACTTTGATGACTTTCTTCATCTTTTAATGATCCTTCATTATTGGAGGTTGGCCGTCAGTCTCATGAAGCTTGTCTTGTCCTGTGCCTTATGCAGACTTTTTAAATATTACTTACTACTAGGGAAAAATATTGAGCAGTGGTTTCCCGTTGCCTTCTGCTCCTGACCTTTAACGCATTATTCTATGTTAGTTATATAAGTCTATATTTTTATCTAGTAATCAGTAATCATGAAAAAGGCTAACAAAGCACAGAAAATTATACGCTTCAACAGACAACCTTCTTATATTTGACATAGTATAGCTACTATTTGAGAGTCAAAAGAATAGATTTTTTTCAAACAAGCAGATTATATATGCGACGCAGTATGTACGTACTTAAAATTAATACGATAGTCATCTACGTACACAAAACCTAAAAAACAAAACAATCCAATGCCAACTGCAATGATAATTACAGATTGGCATAATTTAAAGTTTACTTAGCAGTAAATAAAAAACCTACCGTGTGATTAGTTTTTTCATAACCCAATAAGACGGCAGGAAGCAAAGCACTCCCGAGGGGGTGATGCTACACACATGTACCACGATTTTTCCAAGCGCGTCTTGTATGTGCACTTGTTGCAACTCACTGTAAATGCACTGTAACGGTGATCCATCCGGGCAGGTAGATAAACTTCCAATCCATACCTGTTAGTAAAAATGATTTTTAAATTGTGATACACTATCGCTTACATCGTCGTATTTGAAATTTATTGATTCATATAAGAGTCATACTTAAGGCATAGTCTCGATTGAAATTTATCCAAACAAAAATAAATCAAATATTGTTGATATGAATTTAATTAAATCATCACCATACACGGTGTTAATATGGCAACATTTGAATAGACTTATAATTAATTTATTTATTTATTTACACTTCGTTGCTAAAGAAACACAAATAACACAATATATATAAATTACAAGGGATGCAACGGGCGGCCTTATCGCTAACAAGCGATCTCTTCCAGGCAACCCTAATAATATAATATATTTAATATATAATTAATAGTTTTAAAAGTAATAGTTATTATTTTAAAGGCCGGCAACTCACCCACTAAAATGGGTGTCTACGGGCTACGATGACTGCATTTTTTGGGCGTCCCGTAGGCTCGTTTGCCCCCCATTTTTAAAAGAATTAGTCTCACAACTATTGTCGATAACCAGTCGATAACCAGTCTAAACGCTGACATATTTATTTTTTATTCTTTATATTTTGATGACTTATAAGTTATATAACCTTATTGTATTAAAGGCTTTGAAGGCCAATTAATATTTAGCAGTAAACTCACCCGATCGCTGGATATGATATGCCTGGGATTAGCTTCTAATGGGAACTTAGTTCCCAGCTCCGAATGCATACTGATTAATGGAGCCAGCGTTCCCGAGGCTATGATGATGGACCTCGCTGGCTTCAGGGCTTCGAACACCACCGCAGGGTTCATACAAATAAGACGAAGGCACAGTTCTTCTTTGTCTAACTGGTGAAAGAGTATAGCAAGTTTAAAAACAAGCTATGGCTTAAAAGCCAGTACTTTAAGTTCTGATCCAAGCTGATTGCCTCGCTTAATTGATTTGAGATTAATTTTGAGAGTTTTTTCTTGTTTTCATTCCGTTTTTGTATTGACTAATTAATGAAGATAAAAAGTGTAAGCGGTAGAACCAAAAGAAAATTGGAAATCGGGAAATAAGTATTATGCTTATTTATATATACATATATATACTGTATACGTACATGATTATTTTTGAAGTGTCTACGTGATATGTCTGGTATCTCGGTTCGCTCAAGTGTGGGCACGAAGTCATCGATGTGACGACCACCGTCACGCAATAAATACCCTTTAGAAAAAAAAGTGACATTTAATTTTTTTATATATTTGTTATCGTAGGTACTTTTTGCTATATTCACCATAAAATTTGGCATAAAGAATACTTTAGTAAAATGCAACTAAACTTATTTAATTTTATACACGATAAAAAGTGTGATGGGATGTTATTGTTCTCAGAACTAGACCTCCTGGTAGTCTTGCGAACGGATGGCGTAGTTTTGCTCTTTCGCGAATTTTGTAAACGTTTTTGACATTCATAAGCATGCCTTAAGTCGCATCTGAACTGAATAAATAAATTTGATTTTGATTTTGATTACCCAGCAATGTATTGATGTTCTCAACGAGCGTGCCCGTAGATTGCGACACGCCCATCAACGTACGAGGATCCTCACGGAGTCGCCGACAAAACATTTCCGCGTGATCACGAAATTCTGAAACCGAAATGAATGATTGATGAAATAAATTTTTTTTTTAAAAGTTTTTAATCACGTTTTAAACAATGCTTCGTCCAATTAAGACAGTACAGAAATAGTAGAATTTATTTCATTATATTAATAATAAAACTTTATATGAGTTCCATGTACAATTTCTATAGAGATTATAGAACAGGGCAAAAGGGTAGAATCCGATGTTAAGTGATACTGCTGCCGGTAAAGCGCGTCAAAAACTACCTTAAAAACGCTCAGTTTTTGACAATGAGTCACGGATGGATTTCATAATCCGCCTCGACGTCCAATGATGAAAACCAGACGATGATCTTAATATTTTACTTTTTTACAATAACTATTAGGGATATGCATTCTTAGATATAGATATTTCAATGGACGCCATTAATTCTATGCGTACAGACTACATATTAATAACAAAGTTCAGATTAAACATATACATAACTGGGAAAGCCTCTATGGCTTTCGACAACAAATTTGACAACAAATTATAGACATACCAGAATAATGTGAAAGGCCAATAGTATGATTTTCCAACGTATTCAGAAAGTGTTCCACCACCCACGTGTATTCAGCTTTGTCGTTGTTAACTGGGCGATTGTTGATTAATGGCATCTGATTCACGAACCTAGAGGTAAGAATTACAATTATTTATGTGTCTAAAGTAGATTCCTGTTTTTTCTTCCTTTGACCGAAAAGAAGACCAATGAAGAGGTGCTGGGTATGGTCGGAGAATAAAAAAACCTGCTGAGTACCATTGAAAACTGAAGAGGGAAGATGATTGGACACCTGGTGCGACACGACAACTTCTTTAGGACCATCTTGGAGGGGAAGATAAAAGGCAGGAGAGGATGAGGAAGACCAATATTGGCTTACTTAGATCAGAATAAGGGAAAAGCTGAGATCGTGACGTACCAGGAGTTGAAGACACTGACGCATAACCGCAATGAGTGGCGATTAAACCTCAGACAAGAGCCCAGCTCTTAAATTTTATAATGATGATGAAAAGTAAATAATGTAAAATTTCAAAATATACTTAAATAATATTACTATATCCTCAATGTTCTTTATTTTAAATAATGAAACAAAATTAATTCCAAGACAGGTACTAATCAAAGTCTTTTTGTTTCTGTTTTTCAGAGTTTCTGCCTGTCCGTATTCTTTAAGCTACCAATTTTTTTAATCAAGTGAGAAGTAGAGCGGTGTTATCTTAACTTCTAGGCATGTAAGTTGCATAGCGTTAAGGCCGTGCATTCGAGGTCCGTACAAATGGATTCGCTAATATATAAAAATCAATAGTAGGCACTAGTTAGCTTGCCATCGATAGAATAAAATAAAAATGAGAAAATTCTTTGTTTATAAGTTACCATATTCTTAAAATTGTTAATTTAAAATTAGTTTAAAGTTTTTCATACAATGGGTTGCCCAAATCAAATATCTTTCTAAGCAGTCATCAATTTCTGTTGTATACCTACATGATTTTTCCGGCAATTTGCGTCTAATAAATTAAATTAGCGTTAAGGACGGTGTGTAAACAACTTTTTTCGGATGTAATCATTAATGATTGACCATACGAAGTGGTCCCTACATGTCTTACATGGTCATGTTTGAATTGGTTGCAAGGTAAAAGATTACCAAAGTATTAAACAAAACAGATAAAACCGATAGAAAACGCTTGTTTAGGAACATACCATTGGTCCCAATTACTGAGAACTTTCAGCAGATGTTCAATATATCCCATTGAGTCCTGATGTTCGTATCTGTATTGTGATACTTTTTGAAGTTCCTGAAATGTTTTAACTTCAGTAAAGATTTTATTTTGCCAATTACGCTCTTCTAAGCATGAATAGGTCACGTTTTAACAGTAAATCAATGTCTAAATAGTCTAGTTATGTGAAGGAGAGTGATATTAACTACTTAACCTACTTAGCACAATTTTAAAAGCGGACACTAACCAAATCACTTATCGTAGACTTTATTTTATATAAGTATTAGCGACCCGCCCCGGCTTCGCACGGATGCAATGCTGATACTAAATACACTACAGAAAATCTGTGAACGTTGTATATAAAAATGTGGTTATCCATAAGAGATAGACATAACCATCACGGACTTTTCTGTAGACCTTTTCAATGTGTACAATACTTTGTACATTATTTTGATAAAACTCGTAGGGTTCAGCCTGCGTTTGCAATGTAAGCGGAAAAAATGTAATTATTTACGACATCACATTAGAAACCTCAAAAATAACAGTATTTCTCCACTATTTAATGGATGTTATTATACATATAAACCTTCCTCTTGAATCACTCTATCTATTAAAAACCGCATCAAAATCCGTTGCGTATTTTCAAAGATTTAAGCATACAAAGGGACATAGGGACAGAGAAAGCGACTTTGTTTTATAATATGTAGTGATGTGACGACGAAAAGACTGGTCCAAAAGGAACAAGAAACAAAGGAAGACCAATAGAGCGATGGGCTGAAGGGATCAAGAGGGTAGATGTCAATCAAATATACTATCATCGAATATATTTTTATTACTTGAGTCTATGAAATACTTACAGTAATGGCAGCTGTGACATTAGCACGAGTTATGGTAATCGTAGCAGCATCACGACACACGTCTTCTATGTTATGACCCTCGTCGATAATCACTATGTTGTCACTTACTTCTATTTGCATCTGCAAAAAATAATAAAATAGCCATTGTCCTGCTTTCTAAGTTTGAATTACGAACGTTTAAACGTTAACTTTTTAGTCTGTGTAAACATCTATGACATCAATATTATTGACGTTTACACAGACTATCGAATAAAAATAAAACAGCATACAGATTATAATAGTTTATTACGTTGTAAGTGATACTCATTTAACAGCAAGGAGTTGCAACTTATATATTTTACTTTGTTAATATAATTTTACAAGTTTTATGTGATGTAACGCTGCCAGATATTCTTTTGATTTACATATTGATGTTTTGCATGAAGTTCAATCCAAATTTATGATATTAGATAATATATGTACTAGTGAAACCAGTACATATGTATGTATATAACATTTTTATTTAATCTCCCAACCAATAATTATAGCGATTTTACACAGATAACATTGAATTTTCATCTGTCATTTCGAAGTGTATAAGGTGTTTGTAAAATCATACTGTACAGATTTTAAATTACAACAACTGCTCTAACCTCATTAATATAATAATTATAATTATTATTATACTCACACTGCTTCTAATACCAGGTTCTATAAGATAATTGTACGGACAGAAGATTATATTTGCCGCTGTAGCCATTTCCCTGGCAGCATAGTAGGGACATGCCTGTTTCTTCTTTCCAGCATTAACTAGGTCTTCTAAATCAAAAGTAGCTGGAAGACTCCTATGATTTAGAAGTTTTCTATTGTTGTAGTAGAGACAATTGCTAGAGTCTTTTTTATTACTCTCAAATGTCTGAAAATATTAAGATTTAATATAAACTTTTGGGTAATAGAAGATTAAAGTGTGTACTATGTGTGTGTGTGTGTAATATAGGACGTGAATGTCGAACTCCTTGGTTAAACGCCACATGCGTTACAGTACTATATTACCTCTCTCTACTACAGAGTATACTAACTGACCAATCTACTTTTAAGGTAAAAACTTTAGACAATATCTTCTTTGCCGTAACAAGATAGAAATCTACACTAACAATGGAGAAACTTAAATGTTGGCTAACTTCAGAATGTCGGTTTTTTGTGAAAATTTACTTTCATCATTTTTCCCCAACGCACTAAAAGAAGTACGTATAACTTCAAAAACTGTTATGGCAAATCAATAAAATCAAAAACATACCATTTCCTGTATTTATGATATGCCTTGACGAAATTCCTATATACATTTCAAATTAAATAACTTTTACCGTAAAATCATTTCTCACCTTTACACATCCCCGACACATGTCATTCTTCGATGGCCAT